>NC_092049.1:64805603-65074904 GCF_003086295.3 Arachis hypogaea | reverse complement strand
TTTAACCTAACCTATATATATTTAGTGTAACCTTAGAATTCATACCTAGCTACCCAGAATTCCTCTTTTTCATTCCATACTCATGTATCAACTTTTTATTTTAATTTTATCATATGTGCATTGATCTTTGAATTCTTAATTCAGCATTTGGGTAATTTTGTCCCCTTATTTATTTATTGATTTTTTTTTTAAATATAGACATAAAAATAAACATAGCTTATCAATGCACATAGAATTTTAATTCTTATAGTTTCACATGAGTAGGTATCCAAATTCCCATTGTATTATCATGACACATTCCCTTAATAACTTTTGTTCCCACAATTTCCCATATTTAACTAGCAGACACAATTCTATCTTAAGCTAACCAAAGATTCAATTTGGGATATACAATTGTTTTTCTGCTTAAGGCTAGAAATGTGGTGAAATATAGAACAAATGGGATTTAAAGGCGCAAAGTGGTTAACAAAGGTAATTGAAAAGGGTAGGCTTAATTTGGATAAGTGAGTTTAAACAAATAATGGCCTCAATCATATGCAAGCATACAAATATAATAAATATTGGACATATAGGATGAAACAAAATATAGATTACAATCATAGAGAAGTAAACACACAAGAATAAAATAATTATGGTTAAATAATGTAACCATACATAAAGGCTCAAATCTTCACAGGTTGTGTATTCTTTAGCTCAAAAATCATGTTCCAAATACAACTACAAGCAGATTTATCATAAAAATTTTTAAAAATTAGTGAAATTTTGTTCCAAAGATAAAGTCTTAGAAGAAACTTATTGTCTTTTCAATCAAGTAGAACATTCATGCAACTAACCTATTACTATGCAGTTTATCCTATTCTATAAAAGAAAGAAAATCTAACTAAAATATCCTAATTTATTGGTGCTAAGGAAGAGAAATTACCTCCGGAAGTCAGGTACTGACCGACCTCGCCACACTTAAGGCTTTGCACCGTCCTCGGTGCCATCTGTCAGGAACAGGGGTAGGCTGGTAGCAGTATCTCCACAGTCGGGACCATCATGGCTCCCTGTGCTGGTAAAGAAAGTGGAGTCCGGGGTGTCTGAGTCCTTGAAGTGTCCCTTGAGTAGCTCCTTGAGGTGTTTGAATCGGCGCTCGTTACGGCGCTCTCTTAACTTCCCTTTCTGTTCTTGCCGATCCAACCTTTCGATTATCTGCTGGAGCAGTTCGTCTGTTGTAGGTGCTAGTGGTGTTGAAGAAGGAATGTCTTCAACTGGGTCAGTGTGTTGGCTGATAGTGGCTGCTGGAAGTCTAAGGTACTTCCCATTGGGGACATACTGACATCCCGTGGAAGCATGGCTTTGGTGTCTCCAGCTCTGTAGGAAACTCCAACGGCTGAGACAAGATCTGAGACTAAGGCGGGAAAAGGTAGGTTGCCCGCAATTTGTACGTGTCCCATGGCATTCCGGATATGTCTTGGTAGATTCAGAGGCTGGTCTGTAAGGATACACCATAGTAGAACGGCCATGTCCGCAGTGAAGGAGGACTCGTGAGTGCTCATAAAGACGTAATGGGACATGATCTGTGCCCATACGCGAGCCTCCAAAGTAAGTGCTGAAGCCGATATTACCTTAGGGCGGGTACGATGGTATCCGTAGATCCAACGGCTTCTAGGTAATGTGATAACTCTGAGAATGGCTTCCCAGTCAAATTGGTACATCTGGCGCTTGAGTGCGGCTTCTTGAAAGGCGTCCATTCCTTCTGGAATAGGGGGGAGACCTAAAGCTTTTTGAATGGCCTCTTCTGTAATGGGGACTTGCTTCTGACGGACAAAGACAGACTGCAGGGTAGGCAGGTAGAAGTTAGAGTATAACTCAACTACCCAAGAAAGATTGACTTGCCTTGGTTGTCTCTGTAGGAAACCCCATTGTCTTCGGGCAATTTGCGGCTCAACAAAGGTAGCAATATTGGGCGGGAGGAGAAGAAGGTATTCGTTGTTGTAATTCCTTTCTGCCAGGATGGAGAACATCTTCTCACAGTAGCGATTGGGAAATCGCGCAGTGTCTTTTGCTGGAAAGGCTCTTTCTTTATCATCAACCTTTATTATCCTCTTAATCTTCTTTGTTGAGGGCTTTACTGCAGTGGAGGAGGGTTCTGCCACTAGTGCTCTTTTAGTTCCTCTTCTTGCTGGTGGTTTGGGAGTAGCTTTCTCCTTTCCTTTCTTGGTGGCCATCCTAAAGAAGGGAAGAGAAAGGAAATTAAATTCAAAAAGATATATAGCAATGAAGAGAACGGAAAAGGTGGTGATGGATGCACATTAGGTGGTAACTGACATTAACACATTCTCATGAGTACATGTGAAAAGTCATCAATGGAAAATAGCTAGTGCATATAATGTCAAGTGAATGCAAGGTGTTTATTGGCATGCCGGAAAAGGGCATAAGTAGCATAGATCAAGCATCACTCGTAACAAACCATCACATTTGTATTGACAATTAATTTCAATTAATACAATAGTAAAGGGAGTTTATGAAAAGCAGCATTGAATAGTAGAATAACATAGAGAAGTACATAATGCCATATGGGCTTTTACACAAACACAGCATGCATGGTAGATGAGGTATAGAAAGTATTAAGGTGAACATGCAAGCAATCCTTTAAAAAATTAATATATAATTGTCAAACAAGTGCAACAATCCACAAGCATATAATGAGGAATAATGACTCAAATAAAATTCTAACACCATGTAAAAAGGAAAGAAGAAGAAAGAAAAAATGAATAATGAAAAGAAAAAGAAAAGAAAAGAAAATAACATATAAAATAAGAAGAATGATAGAAAAGGAAGGAGGGAAGAAGAAAATAAAACCTTGTTAATGGAGGTGAGAGAGAGAGAGTGAAAGGGGAGATAGAAGGAAGAAGGGAGAAGGAAGAAATAAGGAGGGAAAAGAGAAAATATGATTTGGGGAGAAAAAGATATGATATTTGGCAAAATTAGGAAAACTGTGCGCCGCAAGCGACGCGATCGCATGGGGCACGCGGTCGTGCGACTTGCGCTTAAGGTGATTGACGCGGTCGCGTCGGTCACGCGGTCGCGTGACCCGGTTTGTGCCAGTGGCGCGAGGGTTGCCTCGCACTCGCACAACTCTCTGTTCAAAATCATTAAATGCCAAATTTTAGGTGACGCGATCGCATGGGACATGCGATCACGTGAGTGGGCAGTTTTTGGGGTATGACGCGGCCGCGTGGGCCACGCGGTCGCGTGAGGGGGAATGCGTGTCCAGCGCCAGTCCAGCACCACTCTAGCACAACTTTCAGCTGTGCACCATTAATACGCCGAAATCCTGGTCACGGGGTCGCGTGGGGCGCGCGGTCGCGTGGGAGGCCATTATTCCCGTATGACGCGGTCGCATCAGCGACGCGATTGCGTGAGACGATTTCTGCCATTGGCACGCCTCCAGCCACGGTCTCGCGTGACTCTCTGTTAATTTTTTTATTTTTCACCCATCTCCTTGCGACGCGGACGTGTCGCTGATGCGGTCACGTCGCGTGCCATTTTTTTTTTAAATAAAAGTATGTAAATGCAGATGCACGAAATATACTAATAAAGAGAAGAGTTATTGAGTAAGAAAACTAAAAATAGAGAAAAGAACGATCATACCATGGTGGGTTTTCTCCCACCTAGCACTTTGCTTTAACGTTCGTAAGTTGGACGCTCCGCTAGCTCAGTCTTCGGCTACGTGGGGATCTTCCAAGAGGAAGATCTCGAGTTCCTTGTCTTTCTTCCGCTTTTCACAATGGTACAGCTTTAAACGATGTCCATTAACTTTGATAAGCTCAGAGCTCGAAGGATGGCTAAGGTGATAAACTCCGTACGATTCGGCCTTCTCTACTCTGTATGGACCTTCCCATCTTGATCTCAACTTGCCTGGCATGAGCCTCAGTCAAGATTTGTAAAGGAGGACTGAGTCCCCAGGTTGGAACTCTTTCCTCTTGATGTGCTGATCATGTACAGCCTTCATTCTCTCCTTGTATAGTCTTGCATTCTCATCAGCTTCTAGGCGAAGGCTTTCCATTTCATGCAATTGCAACTTCCTTTCAGCCCCGGCTTTATTAATCCCATGTTGCATTCCTTTACTGCCCAAAAGGCTTTGTGCTCTATTTCAACAGGGAGATGACAAGATTTTCCATAAACTAAGCGAAAAGGACTCATCCCAATGGGTGTTTTGTATGCTGTTCTGTATGCCTAGAGTGCATCCTGTAGCCTGGTGCTCCAGTCTTTTCTATGAGGTTTGACTATCTTCTGCAATATACGCTTTATTTCTCTGTTTGACACCTTGGCTTGCCCATTGGTCTGAGGATGGTATGCTGTCACAACCTTATGAATTATCCCATGCTTCTTTATTAATCCTGTTAGTCTCCTGTTACAAAAATGGGTGCCTTGATCGCTCACGATTGCTCATGGTGATCCAAAGCGACAAATAATATGGTTTCTCACAAAGGAAACAATAGTGTTAGCATCATCATTGTGGGTAGGAATTGCTTCCACCCATTTAGAAACATAATCCACAGCTAACAATATATAAAAATAACCATTAGAATTTGGAAATGGACCCATGAAGTCAATGCCCCAAACATCAAAAATTTCACAGAAAAGCATAATTTGTTGAGGCATCTCATCCCTCTTGGATATATTACCAAATTTTTGGCATGGGAGACAAGATTTACAAAATTCAGTGGCGTCTCTAAAAAGAGTAGGCCACCAGAATCCACAGTCTAAGATCTTTCTAGCTGTTCGTTGAGGGCCAAAATGCCTTCCACTCTCAGATGAGTGACAGACCTCTAAAATGGACTGGAATTTTGATTGGGACACACACCGTCTAATTACCTGGTCAGCGCCACATCTCCATAAATATGGGTCATCCCATATATAATATTTAGACTCGCTTTTCAGCTTGTCTCTTTGATGCTTAGAAAAGTTTGGAGGAAAGGTGCAGCTAACTAGATAATTAGCTACAGGTGCATACCAAGGGACTATCTCAGATACTGCATGTAGGTTATCAAATGGGAAATTATCAGCTATAGGAGTAGGGTCATCTGTAATGTGCTCAAGGCGACTAAGGTGGTCCGCCACTAAATTTTGGTTACCACTCCTATCATTAATTTCTAAATCAAATTCTTGTAATAGAAGTATCCAACGTATAAGCCTTGGTTTGGACTCCTTTTTAGCTAACAGATACTTTCGAGCTGCGTGATCTGAGTACACTACTACCTTCGTACCAAGTAGATAGGCTCGGAATTTATCCAGAGCGAAAACAATAGCAAGCTCTTTCTCAGTAGTAGTATAATTAGACTGAGCGGCATCTAAAGTCTTAGACGCATAAGCAATAACAAAAGGATCCTTACCTTCACGCTAAGCCAATGCTGCTCCTACTGCATGGTTGGAAGCATCACACATAATTTCAAATGGTTGGCTCCAGTTTGGTCCTCTTACAATTGGAGCTTGAGTTAGTGCAGTTTTCAGCTTATCAAATGCTTGTTTGCAATCCTCACTGAACTCAAACTCAATATCCTTCTGCAGTAATCTGGATAAGGGAAGTGCTACCTTACTAAAGTCCTTAATAAATCTCCTGTAAAAACCTGCATGGCCAAGGAATGAACGGACTTTCCTCAGAGAGGAGGGGTAAGGTAAACTAGAAATAACATTCACCTTTGCTGGGTCAACAGAAATTCCATTATTAGATACCACATGTCCTAATACAATCCCTTGTTTTACCATAAAATGACATTTTTCAAAATTCAATAGAAGGTTTGTATTAACACATCTATCTAATACTCAAGATAATCCATCTAAGAAAAGGCTAAAAGAATCACCATAAACGCTAAAATCGTCCATAAAAACCTCCATACAATCCTCAATAAGATCAGAGAAAAGACTCATCATACACCTTTGGAAAGTAGCTGGTGCATTGCACAAGCCAAAGGGCATTCTCTTGTAAGGATAAGTCCCAAAAGGACATGTAAAAGTGGTATTTTCCTGATCCTCAGGAGCTATATGAATCTGGAAATAACCTGTGTAACCATCTAAAAAACAATAATGTGATTTACCTTACAGGCAATCCAGCAATTCATCAATGAAAGGAAGTGGGTAGTGATCCTTACGGGTGGCTTGGTTGAGACGCCTGTAATCAATGCAGACTCTCCAAGCGTTCTGAACTCTAGTTGTTATGAGCTCTCCATGCTCATTCTTCACTGTAGTGACTCCAGACTTCTTGGGCACCACTTGTACTGGGCTAACCTATTCACTATCTAAAATGGGATAGATGATACCTGCTTCCAACAGTCTGGTCACTTCCTTTTTGACAACTTCCAAGATAATGGGATTCAATCTTCTTTGGGGTTGACGGACTGGTCTTGCTCCCTCATCTAAAAATATTCTGTGCTCACATACTTGAGGGTTGATGCCTACTATGTCTGCCAAACTCCACCCAATTGCCTTCTTATGCCTCCTCAGTACATCAAGTAACTGCTCTTCTTGTTGTGAAGTGAGTTCCCTTGCAATAATTACTGGAAACTTCTGTTCATCTTCAAGATAAGCATATTTGAGATGTCGAGGAAGAGGTTTTAACTCTAACTTCTGATCATGGGCAGGCTCTGGATTGTCTGGAGCTTGTGAAAATGCCGAAGTGCCCTCATTGTCAGTCAAGAGGGTCCCCACACTTGGACCTTGTCCAGTGTGCCTCTCTTTTAATTCTTCCTTGTGAACTTCAGCTATAGTTTCATCTATGACATCACACTGGAAGATAGAATGATCTTCTGGAGGGTTGTTTATGACTCTATTCAGATTGAAGATTACTAATCGGCCATCTATTTCAAAGAGTATGTTCCTGAAAAAGCATCCAATTTGAATTTTGATGTCTTCAGGAATGGTCTTCCAAGTAGGATTGATGATGGCTTATCTGAGTCATTATGGGGCATCTCCAAGATATAAAAATCAGTGGAAAATGTAAGCCCTTTAATGTTCACTAAAACATCTTCAGCAACTCCAGCCACTATAATAATGCTTTTATCTGCTAACACAAAACGAGCTGCCGACCTTTTTAAGGGAGGTAGCCTCAAAATATCATATATAGACAAAGGCATTATACTAACACATGCTCCTAAATCACACATGCAATCATAAATTACTACTCCACCAATAGTACAACTAACTATACAAGGACCTAGGTCACTACACTTTTCAGGTAATCCTCCCATTAAAGCAGATATGGAACTGCCTAAAGGAATATTTTCTAATTCATTAATTTTGTCTTTATGTATACATAAATCTTTTAGAAACCTTGCATATTTAGGTACCTGTTGAATAACATAAAAAAGAGGAACAGTTACCTCAACCTTTTTGAATATTTCTACCATTTTGGGATCGGGTTCGAGCTGCTTCCTGGGCTTCCTTGCATGTTGTGGAAATGGAATGGGAGTGGTGTTGTCTGTAGTGTCTGCGCCTTTTGGTGCTTCCTCCTGTGGTTGGGCTTCTTCTTTTTCAGTTATGTCCTGTATGTCCTCTTCCTCTTCAACATCTTCTATTTCTACTACCTCTTCAGCTAAGGCGTGTTCTGGTGGTCTTGGCTCCTCCTGATTCCTCTCCTGCAGTATAGTTCCGGACCTTAGGGTGATGGCATTAATGCCTCCCTTTGGATTGGGTAATGGTTGAGAAGGAATTCCAGTGAAACTTGAAGGTTGGTTATTAGAATTTTGCATTGATCCAATATGTGAAACAAGAGCTTGCAAAGTAGAGGTCAGACCATTCAGACTGGCATTAATGTTATTCATAATGTTATTTTCCATGGTCTATTGTCTTCGCTCAAAGGATTGTAGTAACTCTTCATTAGGAGATGAAGAAGGATGAGTAAATTGAGAGGTCTGCTGTTGGGTATTCTGTGGTCCTTGGGATTGCCTCAAGTGAGGTGCTCTGTAAGGTTGATTCTGCTACCTGTTGTTGTTATTATTCCACCTCTGATTTTTCTGATTATCTCTGCCTCCTCTGTTATTGTTGTCCCTCCAATTCTTGTTAGAAGTGTCCTGCCATCCATGGTTATTATTTCCACCTTGATTGTACCCTTGGTTGGGGCGGTCATAGAAGTTATGAGTGGATGCCACCATGTTGTCTTCCTGTTAGAGTTGCGGGCATTCATCAGTATAATGGCTATAATCAGTACAAATTCCGCAAACTCTCTGTGGGACTAACTGTTGGCTTTGCTGTGCTGGAGAAGATTGGGCTTACTGAACTTGTTGTTGATTCAATTGCATCTGCTTCAGCAAGTTGGTCATTTCACAGATACTCTGAGCTAGAGCAGCAGTCTCTCTACTAGAGGATACTTCTGCAACGGCTTTTGAACGGCCTTGTTTCTGCCTGTGGTTCCTAGTAGATTCAGCTAAGTCGCTGATCAATTGCCATGCCTCGTCAGTGGTCTTGTACTTCTTCATAGACCCATTGCTAGCACTTTCCAATATGGTCTTATCTTGGGGCCTCATACCCTGTGTGATATAGCTGAGTAACACTATCTTGTCAACCCTGTGGTGGGGGCATACTTCCAGAAGATTATTGAAGCACTCCCAGTATTCAAAGAGAGTCTCGTTGTCATCTTGAACAATCGTGGAAATGTCTTTCCTCAGTTTATCAGTAACTTCAGATGGGAAGAATTTTTCCAAAAATTTTTTTCTGAGTGTATCCCAGTTGGATACATTTGCTAGGGGTTAAATGTAGTACCACTCTCTTACTTTTCCCTCAAGAGAAAACGGGAAAGCTTTCAGCAAAATTGAAGTTTCATCTGCACCATCACGCCTGACAGTAGAACAGGCTGCTTGGAAATCTCTCAGGTGCTTAATAGGCTCTTGAGCAGGTAAGCCATGAAACTTGGGCATCAAATTGAGCAGTGCGGTCTTTATTTCAAAATCTGTAGCCACCGCTGGGTGATGCGCTTGAAACGGTTGCATTGTAAAATCAGGGGCTCCTTCCTCTTGGATAGTAACTCTTCTGGCTGCTGCCATGTTAACTGTATGTAAATCAACCGAATCCGTAGAACGGGAGCTGGTTTCTTCCTCAAATGGCGTTTCAAATCCGCCCTCAGAGAGGACTAGCCGACACCGAGCTCACCTTATTCGTGAAATAGTCCTTTCAATTTCAGGATCGAATATTGGCAAGCTTGGATCAGGAAGTGAACGCGTCATTTGACGAAAGAAACATGCAGCTCATAGTAGCAAAATAAAATAAAATGCAAATAAATAAATTCTAATTAATAACTTTAGAACTCTATTGCAACTCCCCAGCAACGACGCCAAAAATTGATGCGGGCAGAATTTGGTGAATTAAAAATTGTTAAAATATATACGTTGCAAGTATAGTTCTTAATTCGCCAGAAATCCGCCTATCAATTTAAAAAGGTGTCACAGAAAATTGAAATTAAAATACTGGGAGTATTAGTCCCAGATCGTCTCCCAACGAGTTGTAGAAAAGTGTGCTATTTTGTTAATAAGATATTTTCAAAAAGGTTTGAGTTGAGTAAACAGGAAATTAAATTGGTGAATTTGAATAATGTAAATAAAAGCCTTGACTGGGAGTTGATTACATGGAAGCCCTATTCTTGATGGAATACTCTCAAGATTAATTGACAATTGAGAGTTATTTCGTTTAGTTATCCCTTACTAAGTAGGGGAAGGTCAAACAAATTGGAATGCTGTTCTATCCACAAGTCCCAATCTACTATTGGGAGGATTGGTGTCAGGAACTAGAGAGCAAACCAACAATAACCCAATTACAATCTTTCTCTTGAACCTTCCAACTCAAGGGTTCCTTTCAATCAACTCCCCATCAAGTTAGGGAACTACTCACTCATTGTAAATGTAATATTCATAGCATATGAAAAGGAATTAAAGAAAGACATTGTAAATAAAAATTAAAATAGTTAATTAAAAATAAAAGTGATCCTTGTATTAAATAATCCTAAAAATATTCCAATGGTAAAATTAAACAAAGCAAAGAACATGGAAGAGTAAACCAAGTAAAGAAAATGAACTAGAATGACAAAGTCTTGATAAGGTAATAACTCTTCTCAATATCCCAATGCAAAAGCAAGAGAAAATAACCAATCCTAAACTATGAATGTGTAGAGAGAAAACCTAGAGGAGGAATGACAACTAGATCTAAAAAAAATTAAAAACTGTGTAGAATGAATGTTCTCTCTGGTTTCTGCATGTTCTCTGGCTCTAGTCTGCTGTTCTGGGCCGAAAACTGGGTCAAAATAGGGTCCAAAATCGCCCCAGCGAATTCTGCAGATTATGCAGATCGCGCATGTCATGCGATCGCGTCATCCATGCGGACGCGTCACTCGCATTTTTCCCTGCCACGCGTTCGCGTCGTCTATGCCTCCGCGTCACTTGTGCTTTTCCAATCCTCGCGGTCACGTGAGCCTTGCGGCCGCATCACTGCGATTTCTCCTCTTCCGCGTGGTCGCGTGAGCCATGCGGCCGCGTCGCCTCTCGCTGGTTATCTCCTCAATTTCTTCTGTTCCTTCCATTTTTGCTAGCTTCCTTTCCAACCTCCAACTCATTCATGCCCTATAAAGCCTGAAATGCTTAACACACAGATCACGGTATCAAATGGAATAAAGGAGAATTAAAATGCATAATTAAAAGTCCCCAGGAAGTAGTTTTCAATCATGTAATAATTTCAGGAAGAAAATATAAATGCATGCTAAATTAATGAATAAGTGGGTAAGGATCATGATAAAACCACACAATTAAACACAATATAAACCATAAAATAGTGGTTTATCAATCCCCACAGGATCTGTGGACTCCACAGGATCCCCACCACTTCTTCTCTCCTTTTCACACATCATAACCACCTTAAACCCCCTTTGCCGAACCACCCACACCTCTCCATCTCATCTATTTTCTTCTTCTTCTACTCCCTCTTTTCTTCTTTTGCTCGGGGATGAGCAAACATTTTACGTTTGGTGTGGTAAAAGCATTGATTTTTGTTTTTCCATAACCATCTATGGCACCTAAGGCCAGAGACATCTTCATTGAAGAGGACAAGCCCATCACTAAGAAAAGGATGGAGCAAATAAGAGATCATGGACCTCAACATGAGCATGAGGAAATTCCTCACCATGAAATCCCTAAGATGCCTCAAGGGATGCACTTTCCTCCACAGAATTATTGGGAGCAAATCAACACTTCCCTGGGAGAATTAAGTTCCAACATGGGACAACTAAGGGTGGAGCACCAAGAGCACTCCATCATCCTCCATGAGATTAGAGAAGATCAAAGACAAGGAAGAGACATAGAGGAGCTCAAAAGCACCATTGGTTCTTCAAGAAGAGGAAGACGCCACCCTCACTAAGGTGGACTCATTCCTTTTATCTCCTTGTCTATTTATTTTCTGTTTTTCGATTTTTGAGCTTTATGTTTTATTTATGTTTGTGTCTTTACTATATGATCATTAATGTCTGAGTGTCTATGCCTTAAAGTTATGAATATGAATCCATCACCTTTCTTAAATGAAAAATATTTTAATTACAAAAGAACAAGAAGTACATGGTTTTGAATTCATCCTTGAAACTAGTTTAATTAGTTTGATGTGGTGGCAATATTTTTTGTTTTCTGAATGAATGCTTGAGCAGTGCATATGTCTCTTGAAGTTGATGTTTTTGAATGTTAAATATGTTGGCTCTTGAAGAATAAGGAAAAAGGAGACATGTTATTTGATAATCTAAAAAATCATAAAAATGATTCTTGAAGCAAGAAAAAGTAGTGAATACAAAAGCTTGCAGAAAAAAATGGCGGAAAAAAAAAGGAAAAGAAAAAGAAAAAGCAAGCAGAAAAAGCCAAAAGCTCTTTAAACCAAAAGACAAGAGCAAAAAGCCAATAGCCCTTAAAACCAAAAGGCAAGGGTAAATAAAAAGGATCCAAGGCTTTGAGCATCAGTGGATAGGAGGGCCTAAAGGAATAAAATCCTGGCCTAAGCGGCTAAACCAAGCTGTCCCTAACCATGTGCTTGTGGCGTGAAGGTGTCAAGTGAAAACTTGAGACTGAGCGGTTAAAGTCAAGGTCCAAAGCAAAAAAAGAGTGTGCTTAAGAACCCTGGACACCTCTAATTGGGGACTTTAGCAAAGCTGAGTCACATTCTGAAAAGGTTCACCCAGTTATGTGTCTGTGGCATTTATGTATCCGGTGGTAATACTGGAAAACAAAGTGCTTAGGGCCACGGCCAAGACTCATAAAGTAGCTGTGTTCAAGAATCAACATACTGAACTAGGAGAATCAATAACACTATCTGAACTCTGAGTTCCTATAGATGCTAATCATTCCGAACATCAATGGATAAAGTGAGATGCCAAAACTATTCAAGAGGCAAAAAGCTACAAGTCCCGCTCATCTGATTGGAGCTAAGTTTCATTGATATTTTGGAATTTATAGTATATTCTCTTCTTTTTATCCTATTTGATTTTCATTTGCTTGGGGACAAGCAACAATTTAAGTTTGGTGTTATGATGAGCGGAAAATTTATACGCTTTTTGGCATTGTTTTTACATAGTTTTCATTATAATTTAGTTAGTTTTTAATATATTTTTATTATTTTTTAAATAAAAATCACATTTTTGGACTTTACTATGAGTTTGTGTGTTTTTCAGGGATTTCAGGTATTTTCTGGCTGAAATTGAGGGACTTGAGCAAAAATCAGATTCAGAGGTTGAAGAAGGACTGCAGATGCTGTTGGATTCTGACCTCCCTCCACTCAAAGTAGATTTTCTGGAGCTACAGAATTCCAAAAGGCACGCTCTCAATTGCGTTGGAAATTAGACATCCAGGGATTTCCAGCAATATATAATAGTTCATACTTTTCCTGAGGCTAGACGACGTAAACTGGCGTTCAACGCCAGTTCCATGCTGCATTCTGGAGTTAAACGCCAGAAACAGGTTACAAAGTGGAGTTAACCGCCAGAAACAGGTTACAAACTGGCATTCAACTCCAAGAGAAATCTCTACACATGTAAAGCTCAATGCTCAGCCCAAGCACACACCAAGTGGGCCCCATAAGTGGATTTCTACATCATTTACTCATTTCTGTAAACCCTAGTAACTAGTTTAGTATAAATAGGACTTTTTACTATTGTATTTACATCTTTGGATATCTTTGGATTATCTTTTGATCTTTAGATCATGTTTGGTGGCTGGCCATTCGGCCATGCCTGGACCCTATCACTTATGCATTTTCAACGGTAGAGTTTCTACACTCCATAGATTAAGGTGTGGAGCTCTGCCGTTCCTCATGAATTAATACAAAGTACTACTATTTTCCTATTTGCACCCAAGAACATGATGAATGTGATGATTATGTGACGCTCATCACCATTCTCACCCATAAACGTGTGCCTGACAAACACTTCCGTTCTACATGCAAACAAGCTAGAATGAGTATCTCTTAGATATCTAATACAGAGGACCGAGTCCGAGATATTAGAATCTTTGTGGTATAAGTTAGAACCCATGGACGGCCATTCTTGAGATCCAAAAAGTCTAAACCTTGTCTGTGGTATTCCGAGTAGGATCTGGGAACGGATGGCTATGACGAGCTTCAAACTCTCGAGTGCTGGGCATAGTGACAGACGCAAAAGGATAGTAAATCCTATTCCAGTACGATCGAGAACCGACAGATGATTAGCCATGCAGTGACAGCGCATTTGACCATTTTCACAGAGAGGATGGGATGTAGCCACTGACAACGGTGATGCCCTACATAAAGCTTGCCATAGAACAGAGTATGAATGATTGGATGAAAATAGCAGGAAAGCAGAGGTTCAGAGGAACGAAGGCATCTCTATGCGCTTATCTGAAATTCTCACCAAGGAATTACATAAGTACCTCTATCTTTATTTTACGTTTTATTTATCTTTTTATTATCAATTCACCATAACCATTTGAATCTGCCTGACTGAGATTTACAAGGTGACCATAGCTTGCTTCAGGTTGACAATCTCCGTGGGATCGACCCTTACTCACGTAAGGTTTATTACTTGGACGACCCAGTGCACTTGCTGGTTAGTTGTTCGAAGTTGTGATAAAGAGTTGAGATTACAATTGTGCGTACCAAGTTATTGGCGCCATTGATGATCACAATTTCGTGCACCACCCCTTCTTTCTCCCTTCCCCCTTCAGATGGAAGCATGAGTACTCTTCTGTTTATATGTATATACTGTGAGACCAGCCATTGTCTGCACCCCGTTTGTACATGAACTTTAACCTAAATCCTGTGTACGAGACTTCTATTGTGTGGCTACTTGATGGAGTACCAGTGGGACGTCATATGGCAATGTATGATCGTGCAGAGGAGTAGTAGACGACCTTCCACTTTTTGATAACATTCGACGTGACTCGAGTTTTGAAGACCTAGACCGTACTTTCCCTCGCTTTAGTAGTTTAGAAGGACTAGGTGAGTATAGAGTCTAGGCTAGCCTAGGTGCCAGCTTAGGGACCTCTTGAACAGGTCAGGACCTGGGATGTTGTATGTATATATATATGTATATAGTTATTATCTAGCTATACCTAGGGGTGTTCTAACTAAAAGTCTATACTTTGATAAAGGCTAGATCACTGAATGTTGTTAACTACTTGTGATGTATTTATGTGTGGTTGTTTATAACTGTTTTATTTGTTATCAGTTGTGAGTTGATTATGAATAATTCCGTCTATTAACCCAAACGTTTTCAAAAAAAAATACCTCGCAAATTAACCACGCTTTTAACAATGAATCAGGCTCATATGATAAATAGTAGATAATAATTAGGAAGACAAATTGGTTGGGCTCAGTTTTTGGTATGATCTAGACATATTTAAAATTGGGTCATTACAATTTGGTATCAGAGCAGTTCGTTCCCAGTAGAGCCTGGGGGGTGGACTGACTATGCTTCACTGCATACTCTGCTTGTATGTCTCATGCTGTTAGGGTATCTTTAAGATACATTGGGCATGAATGTCTATGAGTGCTCATTTTGGGAATGTTCATGCCTAGCTTGAGATATTAAGACTGATCACCTTAATGTTGATTGTTTGGTGCGGATAAGACCTCAATGACTGTGAACAGGCATGGTTTAATCGAGTTCCGAACGACAAATTCGTGCGAGGCACAACTATTCTTATAGCTGTTATGATCTCCATGGCTAGGGCTATGTGATATTTAGATGCTGTAAGGAACGAACTGATATCTTTGTCAGGATGACTTGAAGGAAATAGACTGCTTGAAGATGGATTCTGCATGTGGCTGAAATTTTGAGGGCAAAATTTTCTTTTAGGAGGGTAGAATGTAACAACCCTGATTTTCGAGTACGCAAGATCTTTTCTGAAAGTACGGAGAACTCCGGAAGATCAGTAAAGGGAACACCTATAATGTATCATCAAGCATCTCAATCCTCATTTTCATTATGTCATCCTTAAGCTAGAACCTTTTCTGAGGCATGCTTGATAATGCAGTCACGAAGAACCTAGTTTTTGAATCGTATCGGTTAGGAGTTTTGATTCGGTTTTTTGTAAATAATCTCAGTTTGATGAACCGGACTCGATTCATGAGAAAAGAGAGAGAATAGGATAATATTATCTTTATATGAGTATTTGAAGCTTCTTGAATAATATTATAAGGTTACCTGGTCTGTTTTAGTTAAAAACAGAAAATCGGTTTAACCGGGTTCACAGTTTACTGGTGCAGCTTAGCACCAGCACTCCCTGATGACTTTAGCAAAGCTAAGGCCTCATCATACATGTTCTATTCTCATAATAAATATGTTACTAGTGTCATTTATGCTAGTAGCTCAGAAAATAATTTTTAGAGATGTTTTTACGAGTGTTCCGATACACCTAGTTTTAGTAGTTATACACTGAGATATTTTAATATTATTTTAAACCACCTCCAAGCCAACTAATCACAACTCACCTTACACCCCCAAGACCTCCAAGGATGTCTCATTTCATCATTTTGGCCAAAAATAACAAGAGAGAAAAGAGAGAAACTTTCATGAACACTTAATCTTTAAAGCTTGATTTTTTCTGAACTAAAACTCAAATCAAAATTCCGATTTCACCAAAATGATCCTCTCTTCTTCCTCTACATAACCATATAACATATCAAGGCTGGAAATAAGGTTAGATGGCTGTCTCCCTCCCTCTTCAATTTGGTTTTTAAGGAAACATGCTTAAACAAGTGTTTTCTTGATGTTCTTCCTTAGATCTCTTGCTTAGCTTGACTTGTGGGCCAAAGATCTTTGATTTCCAGCACATTTAAGGTGAGTATAACCTTCCTAAGATACTGCTGAAGTTCGTTTAGTTGATGGTTTAGAGTTTTGAAGTTGTTCTTCTTGTGTTCTAGGAGGAAAAAGTGCTTTAAGAACACTTCAAATAGTAACCAAATTTGGAGCAGCAAATCAAGTTAGGGTTTGACGAATTTAATCTTGATTGATTGTGTTTGAGTTGTGTGATTATGATATGGTTTGGCTGTGCTTGAAATTGATTGTTTGTATGAGAAATTCTTGTTGAAATTTTGGTGAAAATTTGATGAAATTTGATGAAATTCAAGCTATGAATGTGTGTTCTTGTGGCTGTTGGAAAATGAAACCCTAGAGCTTAAATTGAGGTTCAATTTGTGTTGAAATCATGTGAAAAAGATGGGGTTTTAGTGGCTGGAACGTATTTTGAATTTTGGTAAAAATCGGTTGCTGAAAAGACTGAAAAACGAGTAAAAACAAAGAAAGAATCTGAAGAATATACGAAGAACACGAATAACACTTTGAGTGTGGTGTATAAAATTGAAGAACACTTTTTAGATCTTAGAAAGGGCAAGGAATTACATATTTTGGTGTTTGAGGGGTTATTTTGTAATTTCAGAAAGTCAGGGTGGTAAAAGTAGAAATATTAAAAGTTACGGGTGGTAAAAAGTGAATTTATAAAGTAAAAGGTTAAAAGAAGGTAATTTTCGAAAATATATTAATAAAATAATAAATAATAATAAAATATTAAATAATAATATTTAATTAAAATAATATTTTAATAAAAATAATAAAATAATACGAAAAAGGCAGTTTTCTGTAAAAGCTTTAGAAAGACAACTTTAAGTGCTGAATCTCATAATTATCTTCATAAAACACTTAGGGAGTGGTAATAACATGTTATTGAGGCAAAGATAAAGAAAAGATAAAAGGTTAAAGAAAAGATAAAAACCAAAGAAAAAGTCTGTAAAATTTTAACGACAGAAAAACTGACAGAGACTAGTGAACGAACGAGGGCAACTTAGTTAGTACTTAGTTGTGACTAGGGTTAGGTATTATATGAAAAGTTTAACTGTTTCAGTATAGACTTAATGAACCTATACTTGGGATAGGCTAACTATTCATTCCGAAATTTACATAAGCCTTAAAAACAAACGTTAAACAGAGAAATCAGAGTAGAATAAAGTAACACAGAGAACAGAGTAGCCAGAGTAAAGTAAAGAGATAAAGAAAAAAGAGTAATAGGGATACAAAGAAATGAGTAATGAGAGCAGAGAAAACAAATATAGAGAAAAGAGTAATGAGAGCAGAGTAAACAGACAAAGAGAAAATAGTAGTAAAACCCACGGACGGATAATTGGTTAAATACGGGAAGTACCCACAACTGAATGATCATTGATCTCGGGGAAACCTACGAACTGTTAACTATTTTATATCCGGAAAAAACCCACAAACTGATAATCATTGATTACGGGAATAACCTACGAACTGTTGTATGTTGATCTCGGGTATAACCCACGAACTGAGCATCATGTTTGTTGTTGTATGTTGATCTCGGGGAAACCCATGAACTGAGGATCATTATTTTGTTTGTGAATTGATCTCGGGGACGCCCACGAACTGAGGATCACTATTTCTCCTTGTGAGTATATTATGGGGTCGAGCTTTGCACCGACTGCCGGTAGTCACGAAGGAGTGGTTTTCTTACCACCGACACATATGCACTAAGGACACAAAGGGAAACCATATATGGGATTTGTTCCTAGGTAATGTCGGGCTGCAGGGTGTAAACCGACACGTGAGCTCATGGCCTGCATAGGACAGACATGCATCATACTTGGTTGTGCATTTCCTCTGTTATGATTATTGAATGAATGTATGCTCTATTTGTTTGTATTCTATTCTTTGTATTTGCATTTTATTTTCTTGTATTCTTTTGTTTGTGTTCTATTTGCTGTTTCTCTATTTTCTCTATTTATCTGTATCTTCTGTTCACTACTTCTCGGTATTTTGCTATTCGTTTGCTAAACAACACGGTATTAATGAACTTAACTAATAGCCCCGGTCCTACTAAGAACTCCCCAGTTCTTACCCCTTCTCTCTCCCTTCCCCCTTCAGATGGAAGCATAAGTACTCTTCCGTAGTTCACTGACAACCATTCGCAAAAAGGATTATGCTCTAGGTAGTCTTCTGAGTCTCGGGTAAATCTCGTTCTCTGTTTATATGTATATACTGTGAGACCAGCCAATGTCTGCACCCCGTTTGTACATGAACTTTAACCTAAATCCTGTGTACGAGACTCCTATTGTGTGGCTACTTGATGGAGTACCAATAGGACGTCATATGGCAATGTATGATCGTAGAGTGGAGTAGTAGACGACCTTCCACCTTTTGATGACATTCGACCTGACTATAGTTTTGAAGACCTAGAACGTACTTTCCCTCGCTTTAGTAGTTTAGAAGGACTAGGTGAGTATAGAGTCTAGGCTAGCCTAGGTGCCAGCTTATGGACCTCTTGAACAGGTCAATACCTGGGATGTTGTATGTATATATATGTATATAATTATTATCTAGCTATACCTAGGGGTGTTCTAACTAAAAGTCTATATTCTGATAAAGGCGGGATCACTGAATGTTGTTAGCTGCTTGTGATGTATTTATGTGTGGTTGTTTATAACTGTTTTATTTGTTATCAGTTGTGAGTTGATTATGAATGATTCCGTCTATTAAGCCAAACTTTTTCAAAAAAAAATACCTCATAAATTAACCACACTTTTAACAACGAATTAGGCTCATATGATAAATAGTAGATAATAATTAGGAAGACGAATTGGTTGCGCTCAGTTTTCAGTATGATCTAGACATATTGAAAATTGGGTCGTTAAACAAAGTAGTGCATCCCTTATAGCATCTTCAGTGATCATAATCTCTCTACCCCACAGCTGCACTGAATCAAGATTGGCTCGGAAGAAGTTACAATAGAATTCTCTCACCTATGAAGTGTTCACCCTCCCCAAATCTCTGTCAAGAAAGTCCAATCCTAACTCGGGAATGCGGGTGTTAATGGCACGCCTCACATCATTGGGAAGGAGTAGTTTCTTCTCAATGTTCAGATTTTTCTTCAGGAAGTCGGAGAAGCGAAGCTCACAGTAGAGGTTTGGGAATTTGATTTGGTCAGTGGATGGTAGTAGCTGATTTTCCTTGTCCACCTCATTCAGCGGATTCTTAGCATAATTTGCATAAAGAGAGGGGGTAGAGGTCTTAGAGCGCTTCCTCTTTTTTGAAGTAGTGGCTATTGCGTTTCCTTTGTCCGACATCCTGAAAAAACAGAGATGATACAATATAAGCAGATAGCCAAATAGATACAAAGCACTCAAAGCAAATCATATTCATGAACTGAATAAAGAAAGGAGATTTCTTAGAATGCAAGCAACAGAATTTAGAATTTAAACCAAACTTCAAACCAAGAATTTAAATCACATTTGCACATTACTTGTTTACTAAGCCTAGGAAACACCATATCCGAAATAATGATCAAGAGAGTTAGGTTGAAAACCAAAAGAAGTTAGTTGGTTAAACAGATTAAAGTTAGAAATTAGTGTGAAAATCAGTGATATGGTGGTTACCAGCTCAATTCAAAAGGGAATCCACAAAATTGGAATATAAGTACGTTCACAATCATGAAATGCATCAAGTCATTGATGATGAAATATGGTATAGCTAGAAAGCAACTAATATGGAACAAACTATCAATCAATGCAAGGATCACTAAAGTCAAATGAATTTGTGTTGGTGACGTCAAATCATTAAAGAAAGAATCAATCAAGAATCATTCAACACTAAATTCAGTAATGCATAAAAGTTACAAGTTGAGAAAAGAGTGGAAAACCTTATGGTCTATGTGGCTTAATGTAAAGTATGCATGAACAACGTGAATCAAATTAGCCTCACAGAATAAAAACTTTCAACTTGTATGTTTATGCAAAAGAGGTCTGACATTTTAAGAGAGTTACAAGTGATGGTCAATTGAAAAATTCATTCAAACTATTCAATACCTATACGCAAATCATCATGCATAACAAGCAAAGAGTATAAGCATGACCAAAACTTGTTCTTGAGGATTTTCCAAAACTATTTAGTTAACAAAGTTCTATTGACACAAAGATTGTCAAATAGAAGCTTATTGCATCAATCAAAGCATTGTTAATTCATGGAACATGGTTAGGAAAAATCCGGCAGCATTTCAGTAGTAAATTGGCTATTTCCAAATTTAAACAGCAAATCAGGTTCCATATGAGTTCATCAATACTCGAAAACACAAAACCATATATATGAATTCACATGGATATAACAAACAGCCAATAATGCAGCAGCAAAGTAAATTAAATAGCACAAAGAACAGCCACAGTTCCTTTCATTAATCAAACACAAGCAAGCAGTATCACAGATTAAACGAACATAGAATAATCCAAGAAAACAGAGCAATTTCACACAGCAGCAAAGATTCAGTTAATCCTAAACTCACTACTCAGCCCAGATTTACTAACCATCTAAGTGAACTAAACTAACTAACTAATCTAACTATACTAATATTAACAATAATCAGTAAGAGAAAAACAGAGTAGAGGCTCAAGTTGTGAACCTGTAAGCAAAGCAAAAGCAGAATTGGTAGGAAAGGACAGAGAAGGCAGCAATGTGGGGCTGCAGTGGCGATGCCCACCCCAGCGAGGTTCCTCGCGGCTGTGCTCGTGGTGGAGCTGGGGTTGGCTATGAGAGAGAGCGGAGACAGAGAAGATGGAGTGAGGGAGAGAGGGTGATGCCAGGGCATTTTGGCCAGTTTCACTGACCTTTTCTTTATGGTTTTAGGGTAGTTTGATGCACTTTCTTAGGAAATAAGCAAGTTTTGGGTAAATAATCACTTACATCTTGATTCAAGCAAACATTGTGAATTTTACATGATTTCATGAGAATTATGCATGAATTAAATGTCAAAATTGAATGATGCATGTCTCATAACTTGGATTAGAGCTTTGATGCACTTTATTGCTTGATTTCAGGACAAAGGAAGCAAGGAAGAACCACGTTAGTAGCCACATTAGTCTAGCTAATGTGACCACTAACGTGGAATGGAGGCTAGCTTGCAACATTAATGAGAAAAGTGATCGCCATTAACGCCTTCGTGAGCCATCATAGCCCACGTTAGTTGCCACGTTAACTATGTTAACGTGGAAACTAACGTGGAAGAGAAGTAGAACTCCAACGTTAGTGGTAAAAGTAAGTGCCACTAACGTTACAAAGTGGCAACTGGCCACGTTAAGAGTCACCTTAACTCAGTTAACATGAACTCTAACGTGGATGAGGAAGATAATGCCAACGTTAGTGACACTCACCTTTGTCACTAACGTTGGACTAAGCTCATATTTGCCACGTTAAGAGTCACGTTAACCTAGTTAACGAGGACTCTAACGTGGAGGGAGCAAGGAATCACCAACGTTAGTGACACTCACCTTTGTCACTAACGTTGGATTAAGCCACTATGAGCCATGTTAGTTGCCACGTTAATTACATTAACGTGGAAGCTAACATGGAGAAGAGGGATGATGAGCCAATGTTAGTGACACTCACCTTTGTCACTAACGTTGGAGATGGCTATCAATACCACGTTAGAAGTCACGTTAACCTAGTTAACGTGAACTCTAACATGGGAAGAAGGGGCGTTTTGCAGCGTTAGTGACAAAGGTAAGTGTCACTAACGCTCTCAAAGATTTGGCAAGCCTACGTTAAAGGCCACGTTAACTATACTAACGTGAACTCTAACGTAGGGCGAAAGGGGTACTCTCAACGTTATTGGAAAAGGTAAACCTCAGTAACATTTGCGATAGGCCAAGAAGCAACGTTAGTGGTCACGTTAGTACCACTAACGTTGAAGTTAACGTGGACCATTTTTGGGTTAGGAACGTTAGTGAAAAAGGTGATTGTCACTAACGTTCTCGACCCCACAGTTTCACTTAACGTTAACACCACTAACGCCCCAAGCTAAAGTCCATACCTACTGCACACTTTCTCTGCAAGTAAAGCTGAGCCCAGTGAAGAAGATCACTGCTTCAACTCAAGATCCAAAGGCCCATATCTAAGACTTGAAGAAGCAACTAGAAGATCAGAAGAATAGTATAAATAGGGAGAACTTTGAACTAGAATGGAGCTTTTGGGCATTATTAGAATTACTCTCTCTATTTTTTACTTTCTCTGCAACATCTAGTTTAACTTTTCATAATGCATTCTCCATCTTTGTTTTCCATTCCCAGAGCTATGAACAACTAAACCCCTTTTATTGGGTTAGGGAGCTCTGTTGTAATTTGATGGATCAATAATAGTTTTCATTATTATTCTTCTTTCTTTTCTCGTGATTTTACTGGAAAGCTTTCAATCTTCATCCAATTGAGTAGTTATCTTGGAAAAGAAGCTATTCATACTTGGATCTCTTCGGAACCTTGGAAGAGGAATGAAGAGATCATGCTAGAAATGCTTTCTCATGTTGGACCAAATTGGGGTTTGGATGGATATAGTGACATATAATCCTACCAATACTTTGATTTGGAAATACATGTGGTATAATCAGTGACCATACCTCATCTCTTCTCATGAGCAATTGGACCAAAGAATTGGCTATTGATCAAGATTTGAGAGATTGAATTACCAAGGAATTGGTATTCAATCACTTAAGATTGCCAAGTAGATCAATGAATGCATTGATTGAGGAAGAGATGAAAATGAACTTGATTCGGAGGATGCAACATCTCCTAAGCCCAATGAACTCCCCATTTCTGATCTTACCCATTCTCTTTAATTTCTGCCAATTACTTTTATGATCATCTTCCCCATTCCCCTTTAAGATTTTGCAATTTATTTTCCGTCATCTATTTTCAGCTCTTTATTTCCAGCATTTACATTTTCTGCTATTTACTTTCCCGCCATTTAATTTCCTTCAACTCTCAATCCAAATTCTTCTTAGCTCAACTAGAACATTCGTCCAATTAAAGTTGCTTGACCAATCAATCCCTGTGGGATTCGACCTCACTCTATTGTGAGTTTTTACTTCACGACAATTCGGTATACTTGCCGAGGGAGATATGTTAAGAGAATGACTACTTCTATGCTTCTGAAAGAGGCAACACTAGAGGAGTGATGGAGCTGAACAATGTGGATGCACTGCTAGCTCAAAACAAGCTTATTACCAAGCAGTTGGCTGACCTTACCAAAAAGATAGAGAGAAATCAAGTGGCAGCAATCACTACCTCAACAGCAGCTCAAGAAGGAGTTAATGAAGAAGCAGAGGGTGATCAGGAACAAGCCAACTACATTGGAAATTCACCTAGGCAGCACCATGACCCATACTCCAAAACATATAATCTCGGTTGGAGGAACCACCCAAACTTTGGCTGGGGAAACCAACAGGATCAAGGCCAAGATCAGAGACGCCACAACCCCAATAACAATGCAGCTCACCAACACTCCACACAGAGGTCATATCAACACCCACCTAACAACACCTCTCAACATCCATACCAAAGTCAAAATGGCCCTTCTCATCCTTCCAATCTCAACTCTCCATCATCGGAAGAAAGACTATCAAGGATTGAGACTCTACTTGAGGGCATATGTAAGGAAATCCAAGATAACAAGGTGTTTAAGGAGGAGGTGCGAGCCAATATCAAGAACCAGGGAGACACCATCAAGAGGCTGGAGTTTCAAGTGGGATACCTTTCTGACAAGATCCCCAAACCTACTGATAGCTTCCCAAGTGATACAGAGAAAAATCCGAGAGGTGAAGCAAAGAAGGTCAGATGGGAAGATTGCAAGATGGTTACTATAAGTGATAAGGAGACTGAGGAAGAGCCGAACAAACCATTAGAACAGCCTAAAGGTACATCAGCAGGAAAGCAGGAAGAGAATCACCAAGAAACCACAATCACACAGAAGGAGCTGCTGAGACTCTATGCACCCTTTCCCCAAATACTCAATAGTGGTGTAGAGAAGAGAATATACTCAAGGTTTCTTGACATGTTTGCATCTCTCTATGTAAACATACCATTCATCAATGCCCTCCAACAAATGCCCTCATACATTAAGTATATGAAGAAGCTGCTAACCAGGAAAAGCTCACTCAAGGGAGGACAAACAATAGTGATGAATAAGGAGTGCACTGCTCTCATTCAAACAGAGTTGCCTACAAAAAGGAAGGACCCAGGAGGTTTTCACATCCCCTGTGCCATAGGAGAAACACTGATTGATAAGGGACTCTGTGACCTGGGAGCAAGCATCAACTTAATGCCTCTATCCCTAATGAAGAAGCTGCAGATCAATGAGCTAATGCCCACAGACGTAGTCATCTGGCTGGCTGACAAAACTCAAAAACAAGCAGTGAGAGTGGTTGAAAATGTGTTAGTGAAAGTGGAAAACTATTTCCTCCCCACAGATTTTGTCATATTGGAAATGGAAGAGAGTCTCATCCACCCAATCATACTGGGAAGACCGTTCCTAGCTACAGCCAGAGCACTCATAAATGTGGAGCGAGGAGAGCTAATACTTAGGATACATGATGAACAACTCGCATTCAATGTCTTCAAACCCTCACAAGAAGCAGACTAGGAAAACAAGGAACCAAGGAAAAATCACAACAAAGCACTGGTGGAAGAAACAAGCACTGAAGCACAAAATCTACACCTGGGAATCCCCTTGGTTGATAAGCAAAACAGCCTGAAGGTGTCACAGCTAAAGGAAACTCAAGTAGAGCCAAAACCACCAGAATTATATGAGACCAGCAACAAAATCTCCCTAGGAAAAGAGACCACAAAGAGCAGGATAACAGCAAAAGAAACAAAGAAGAAGGCACCAAGGAGATGGAGGAACAAGAAGATCCCTACAGAAGATTTCTCTCCAGGGGATAAAGTGATCTCAGCTTACTTCCCAAATATCCCACCTCATCTCCCCACCATCCCATCTCATCTACCCAAGGTTTTCACCATCAAAAAAGTTCTCTCCCTAAAACATGTAGAGATCCTTGATGAAGCCAATGGATATAGGTTTACTGCAAGAGGAGAATATCTGAAGCACTACCAGCCACCCTGACAAAAGGCAGAACATCAAGCTAGTGACGCTAAAGAAGCACTTCATGGGAGGCAACCCATGTTTTACATGTTTTTAAAGTAGTTAATAAAACAAGGTTCATGAAATTCAAATCAACTTTACATATCCTTGAATGCAACATATAGTGAAGAACAAGTTTGGTGTTCAAGGCACACTAAGAGAACATGAATGCAACTCATAACATGTCACTCTTAGCACCTTGAACAAATCTTCTTACACCACAGTGCCACAAACTAAGTTTGGTGTCACCAATATTGCATACATGGACATTTAATTGGTTGGTTGGTTTGCACCATGAATAGCAATTAGTAACTAGAAACAAAAATTTTAAAAAGTAGTTACTCTTTCTCTTCTTTTTTTTTTAAATTTTGTCGCCACTTTCCACAATTTTATTAATCATATTTCTTTTATTTTGTAGGAGAATTGATGGGACAATTGAAGGAGGATTCGGCCACCACAAAAAGAGAGGACTATACACGTGTCTTCAAGGGGATTGATTGCATTGGGAATTGTTGCCATGCAACATTGGAAGAAGAACAAGCTTGGAAACTGAACCAACCCCATCATAAAGTTGATGATCCTTGTGCTCATCCATTGCTAAACCCCATCCGTCCATCACATAACCACCCCATCAATCCACACCTTTCATTCACTCATCACTTTCCTATATAAGTGATTCCTAGTCTGTACTCCCCTTTACATTCCAATTCCCATTCTTTATACTTCACACCTTCGGAACCCAAATCCCTTCATCTTACCCTATCCAAACCCAACCGAATTCCACTATTTATCCATAACTCCTCAACACTTTCACACATCAACTCTTACTCATGGCATCATCGAGCTCCAATAGGCAAAAGAGAAAGGAACCGGTTGAGGGCAGCCCTTCTGATAAAGGGAAATTCAAAATTGCATTCCATGAACTTGAATTTGAACGGATAAAGCTCAAAAAGATATTGCCTGAGTTAACATTCCAGTTCAACGAGGATGAATGCCCACAGATTCGAGAGAAGATCGAATAAAGGGGTTGGCAAAGGCTCACGAACCCAGAAGCAAAGATAAATGCAAACCTCATCAAAGAATTCTATGCAAATATGGTTAGAGAAGACAAAACTAAGGCCCCCACCTTCAAAAGTTATGTGAGAGGAACAGAGGTGGACTTCAGCCCCAATGCCATAACGAGGGTTCTTCAGCTGAAATCGCCACATTTTGATGAGCCCAGTTATCACGTGAGAATAAGTAATGGCCCCGACAATGATGAACTTGAAGAAATTGTGAATGATATGTGTGTTATAGGATCTGACTGGGAAAGGTATTCGGATAGAAGACCTCGGTTCATCAGGAGAGGAGACCTCATCCCGGAAGCCAAGGGATGGTTTGAGCTCGTGAGGAGATCTATCCTCCCAGCTGCAAACAATTTGGAGGTTAATACTACTCGAGCTACTATGGTACATTGTTTAATAAAGGGTGGAGGCATCAATGTGCACGAGATTATAGCTGAGGGGATTCAAGAGTCAGCCGAGAAGAATGATCCAGGTGCTAGACTTTGGTACCCCAGCACCATTCTTAGACTGTGTACGAAAGCCAAGGTAGTCTTCGAGGACAACAATCCAAGTTGGGTAAACCCTGGAAGGTCAGTCACGTTACAGCGAATAACTTATGTGGCACCCGCCCAACAACAAAGAAGGCCTCAAATAGGGAAAAGAACATCACAAGAAGAACCTCACCAAGAAGAACCTCATCAGGAAGAATACCAGCAAGAAGAGCACTATGATCCAACCAATATAAATCTGGGCCACATTCAAGGAGCCATTGAGGACATGGCAAGGAGATATATGGAAGGGCAAGAGCAACAACTACACATTCAATCCCAAAGGATGGATCGTCAAGAAGAACTCCTTTCTAATTGGATGAATCAACAAGGGGAGTGGCAGAAACAGCAAATGGAATACTACTCCCAGCTCACTCAAGCCATCAATCAAGTGACTGAAAGGCAAGAGCGTCAAGATAAACGCCTTCAAGAACTCAACCAACGTCAGCTAGCTCAGACAAAGGCCTTCAATGAGTTCAGCGTACTTAGTGAAGGACGGCAACTACATAGGGAGGAGTTTAACATAAACACTCAAGCGAAGTTGAACTATATGTCTGGTCATATGCATAATCTACACTCTGCAATCCCTAGGTATGATGAGGTCCAAAAAGATCTCACAGAACAAGAGGAAAGGAAGGTGAAACAGTAGAAGGAAACATTGAAAAAGAAGATGGAAGATGCTGGCTTCTGAAAAAAGTTGATTAGAAAAAGCAAGGGCAGTGGGAGTGCAAGCACTCAAGAAAAACACAAAGAGGACAAACAAGAAGGAGAGCGCGAACAACCTCATGAGTAAAAGGTGGTGGAGTTCCCTCATTGTCCTATCTTTTTCAAGTATTAAATAAGGAAAATCATGTATGAAATAGAACATGCTTCCATGGTAGTTTAGGATTTTCAATGCTGTCTTTAGTATTTTTCTTGCCTTTTTCATATGTGTGCTGGTTCAAGTTACCTATCTTCATCTGCATCTTGCTTATTGTATGTTTGTCCTTTTAAGCAAAATAAAAAGAGATGTTATGAAATACTAGAGTGGAGTTCAATTTGTGGAGTAAGTCCTTAAATTTATGGTGTAGTAATCACTTAGCTAAGTTGGTTCACCAACAAGGTGGGAAGGCAACTATCTGTCCTGAATCATATGCTTGAAACACACCCCATAAGACTAGCTAAATAATAAGATCCCATTAAGAAAAAGGAAAAGAACACTAAGAGTTGAAAAAGAAAGAAAGGTAATAAAGAATAAGGCTAGGCACCTAGGGCTTGAACCTTGAGGGATGTGTCTGTGGTGCTCTTGTACCAAGGATCTCCTTGGATGAATAAGTTCTTAGGAGTGCTTCATCACTTGGTAACTTGGGTTAACTAACCCGGGATTATCAACTGAAAATCCACTATCAAGAGCAACCTTGCTACAAAACATTTAGTAACCCAAAGAGGTGCTGGACACCAAGACCTCAAGGAAAGAAAATAACAAACCATGTGCCTGTGGTGTGCATGTTTGGGGGAGAGAGACTTGAGGGAGTAAGTCCTTAGGGGTGTTTCAACACCTAGCACCTTGAACCAACTAGTTCGGGAGTGTTGGCTGAAAACTTATCTTAAAGAGTCGCCCTCTCACAGAACACTTAGCCTAAGGATGCAATAAACCTTGGAAAGATAAAGGGATCAATAAATAACAGTCTCAAAGGGTGCCATCAAGTGAGTATTCCAAGGCATGATAAAGGTCTGAAAGCCAGTAAAGGAATGAACCTAGGTTGCTATGCATGAAACCCCATAAAACCAAGGACATGACTTCCACAAGAATGATTCATTCATCTTGTCATTTCATTCATCATTCTCTTGTTCCAGTACTTGCTTAGGGACAAGCAAGCTTTAAGTTTGGTGTTGTGATGCCAGGGCATTTTGGCCAGTTTCACTGACCTTTTCTTTATGGTTTTAGGGTAGTTTCATGCCCTTTCTTAGGAAATAAGCAAGTTTTGGGTAAATAATCACTTACATCTTGATTTAAGCAAACACTGTGAATTTTACATGATTTCATGAGAATTATGCATGAATTAAATGACAAAATTGAATGATGCATGTCTCATAACTTGGATTAGAGCTTTGATGCACTTTATTGCTTGATTTCAGGACAAAGAAAGCAAGGAAGAACCACGTTAGTAGCCACGTTAGTCTAGCTAACGTGACCACTAACGTGGAATGGAGGCTAGCTTGCAACGTTAATGAGAAAAGTGATCGCCATTAACGCCTTCGTGAGCCATCATAGCCCACGTTAGTTGCCACGTTAACTATGTTAACATGGAAGCTAACGTGCAAGAGAAGTAGAACTCCAACGTTAGTGGTAAAAGTAAGTGCCACTAACGTTCCAAAGTGGCAGCTGGCCACGTTAATGCCAACATTAGTGACACTCACCTTTGTCACTAACGTTGGACTAAGCTCATATTTGCCACGTTAAGAGTCACGTTAACCTAGTTAATGAGGACTCTAACGTGGAGGGAGCAAGGAATCACCAACGTTAGTGACACTCACCTTTGTCACTAACATTGGATTAAGCCACTATGAGCCATGTTAGTTGCCACGTTAATTACATTATTGTGGAAGCTGACGTGGAGAAGAGGGATGATGAGCCAACGTTAGTGACACTCACCTTTGTCACTAACGTTGGAGATGACTATCAATACCACGTTAGAAGTCACATTAACCTAGTTAGCGTGAACTCTAACGTGGGAAGAAGGGGCATTTTGAAGCGTTAGTGACAAAAGTAAGTGTCACTAACGCTCTCGAAGATTTTGCAAGCCTACGTTAAAGGCCACGTTAACTATACTAACGTGAACTCTAACGTATGGAGAAAGGGGTACTCTCAACGTTATTGGAAAAGGTAAATGTTTGCGAAGGGCCAAGAAGCAACGTTAGTGGTCACGTTAGTACCACTAACGTTGAAGTTAACGTGGACCATTTTTGGGTTAGGAACGTTAGTGAAAAAGGTGATTGTCACTAACGTTCTCGACCCCACAGTTTCACTTAACGTTAACACCACTAACGCCCCAAGCTAAAGTCCATACCTACTACATACTTTCTCTACAAGTAAAGCTGAGCCCACTGAAGAAGATAACTGCTTCAACTCAAGATCCAAAGGCCCATATCCAAGACTTGAAGAAGCAACTAGAAGATCAGAATAATAGTATAAACAGGGAGAACTTTGAACTAGAATGGAGCTTTTGGGCATTATTAGAATTACTCTCTCTATTTTTTACTTTCTCTGCAACATCTAGTTTAACTTTTCATAATGCATTCTCCATCTTTGTTTTCCATTCCCAGAGCTATGAGCAACTAAACCCCTTTTATTGGGTTAGGGAGCTCTGTTGTAATTTGATGGATCAATAATAGTTTTCATTATTCTTCTTCTTTCTTTTCTTGTGATTTTACTAGAAAGCTTTCAATCTTCATCCAATTGAGTAGTTATCTTGGAAAAGAAGCTATTCATACTTGGATGTCTTCGGAACATTGGAAGAGGAATGAAGAGATCATGCTAGAAATGCTTTCTCATGTTGGACCAAATTGGGGTTTGGATGGATATAGTGACATATAATCCTACCAACACTTTGATTTGGAAATACATATGGTATAATCAGTAACCATACCTCATCTCTTCTCATGAGCAATTGGACCAAGGAATTGGCTATTGATCAAGATTTGAGAGATTGAATTACCAAGGAATTGGAATTCAATCACTTAAGATTGCCAAGGAGATCAATGAATGCATTGATTGAGGAAGAGATGAAAATGAACTTGATTCGGAGGATGCAACATCTCCTAAGCCCAATGAACTCCTCATTTCTGATCTTACCCATTCTCTTTAATTTCTGCCAATTACTTTTATGATCATCTTCCCCATTCCCATTTAAGATTCTGCAATTTATTTTCCGTCATCTATTTTCAGCTCTTTATTTCCAGTATTTACATTTTCTGCTATTTACTTTCCCGCCATTTAATTTCCTGCAACTCTCAAACCAAATTCTGCTTAGCTCAACTAGAACATTACTCCAATTAAAGTTGCTTGACCAATCAATCCCTGTGGGATTCGACCTCACCCTATTGTGAGTTTTTACTTGATGACAATTCGGTATACTTGCCGAGGAAGATTTTTTAAGAGACAAGTTTCCGTGCATCAGAGGGAGAGATGAGGAGTGAGAAAGAGAGATAGAGCGAGGAAGAAGGGGGTTGGGGTGTGCGGTGACGGTGGCGGCGGTGTGCGCCGGGTTGCTGGTCGTGGAGGGAGAAGGTGGTTATGGGTGTTCTGGTGAGTGACGGAGAAGGAGGAGAGACATTGGGTGAGGGACGAAGGGTTTGCGTGAACGCGCTAGGACTTCGCGTCGCTGGGTAAGTAAAAATTTGAATTCACGCATGCGTGCACCGTGTGCGTCCGCGTGGGTGGAGGTAATTAAGGATTGGCGCGGAAGCGCCATACGCGCTTACGCGTAGATGGAAGAATTAGGGATCGGCGTGGACGCGTACAGTGCGCGTCCGCGCGGGTGTGTTGGGCCAGAGGCACAAAAGAGGCCCAGAGTTGGCATAACCCTCGGGTCCTTTGGCACTGTGCTCGTTCGCGTGGATGGCTTGAAGTTATGGAATGGGCGCGGAGGCGCCAAGTACGCCAACGCGTGGGTAGTGAAACAGGGAGTGGCGTGAACACGTACAGCGTGCATCCGCGTGGGTCGAGGCACAGAGTTGGCCCAAAAATGGCACAACTCTCTGGTCTTTGGCCTATAAAGCTAAAATATGCAGCTGACGTGCGCGCGCTATGCGCTTGCGCGTGGCCTCTCTCTCTTTTTTTTTAAAGAGTATCAAAAAGAGCTCATAACCTTCTCATCTTTCTCTAAGACTCTACACTAGCTAAGATGCAAAAATTAAACACATTTTTGAAATATAGGGGGTTTTTCAAACAAATTGAGTAAACTTGCAATCCAAGCAAAAACTCAAATTCAGAGAATTATCCCTAATTAAAACATAGAATGTATAAACACCTTAGCAAGCAAACAAAATATATCAAGAAGTAAAGAAATTATATACAATGGAACTCAATTCATTCATTCATTATATCTACAACAGAATGGAAAGAGTTTACTGATGAGCGGATAATTTATACGCTTTTTGGCATTGTTTTTACATAGTTTTTAGTATGAGTTGATTAGTTTTTAGTATATTCTTATTAGTTTTTAAATAAAAATCACATTTCTGGACTTTACTATGAGTTTGTGTATTTTCTGTGATTTAGGTATTTTGTAGCTGAAATTGAGGGACCTGAGCAAAAATCTGATTCAGAGGCTGAAAAAGGACTGCAAATGCTGTTGGATTCTGACCTCCCTGCACTCAAAGTGGATTTTCTGGAGCCACAGAATTCCAAATGGCGTGCTCTTAATTGCATTGGAAATTAGACATCCAGGGCTTTCCAACAATATATAATAGTCCATATTTTGCTCGAGGATAGACGACGTAAACTGGTGTTCAACGCCAGTTCCATTTTGCATTCTGGCGTTAAACGCCAGAAACAGGTTACAAGTTAGAGTTAAACGCCAGAAACAGGTTACAACCTGGTGTTTAACTCTAGAAACAGCCTAGGCATGTATAAAGCTCAAGTCTCTGCTCCAGCACACACCAAGTGGGCCCCAGAAGTGGATTTCCGCACTATCTATCTCAGTTTACTCATTTTCTGTAAACCTAGGTTACTAGTTTAGTATTTAAACAACTTTTAGAGATTTATTTTGTACCTTATGACATTTTTAGATCTGAACTTTGTACTCTTTGATGGCATGAGTCTCTAAACTCCATTGTTGGGGGTGAGGAGCTCTGCTGTGTCTCGATGAATTAATGCAATTATTTCTGTTTTCTATTCAAACACGCTTGTTTCTATCTAAGATGTTCATTCGCACTTCAATACGATGAATGTGATGATCCGTAACACTCATCACCATTCTCAATCTATGAACACGTACCTGACAACCACTCCCGTTCTACCTTCGATTGAATGAGTATCTCTTGGATTCCTTAATCAGAATCTTCGTGGTATAAGCTAGAATCCATTGGCAGCATTCTTGAGAATTCGGAAAGTCTAAACCTTGTCTGTGGTATTCTGAGTAAGATTCAGGGATTGACTGACTGTGACGAGCTTCAAACTCACAAGGGTTGGGCGTAGTGACAGACACAAAAGGATCAATGGATCCTATTCCAGCATGAGTGAGAACCGACAGATGATTAGCCGTGCGGTGACAGCACACCTGGACCATTTTCACTGAGAGGACGGATGGTAGCCATTGACAACGGTGATCCATCAACACACAGATTGCCATAGGAGGAACCTTGCGTGCGTGAAGAAGAAGACAGGGGGAAAGCTTTCAGAAGACAAAGCATCTCCAAAACTCCAACATATTCTCCATTACTGCATAATAAGTATTTATTTCATGCTCTTTTATTTTTCGCAATTCAAACTGATAATCATAATTAATCTCCTGACTAAGATTTACAAGGTAACCATAGATTGCTTCAAGCCAACAATCTCCGTGGGATCGACCCCTACTCACGTAAGGTATTACTTGGACGACCCAGTGCACTTGCTGGTTAGTTGTGCAGAGTTGTGAAAAGTGTGAATCACAATTTCGTGCACCAAGTTTTTGGCGCCGTTGCCGGGGATTGTTCGAGTTTGGACAACTGACGGTTTATTTTGTTGCTTAGATTAGGAAAATTTTTTTTTTTGGTTTAGAGTCTTCTATTAGTGTTTTTGGTTGAAATTTTTTTTCTCTAATCCTTATTTTCTCTTTTTAATTTTTTTGAAAATTTTTATAAACTAATAATTGAGCTTTTCTATTTGAGTTTAGTTTCATATTTTAAGTTTGGTGTCAATTGCATGCTTTTATTTCCTTTTAAATTTTCGAATTTGTGTTCATTGTTCTTTCTTAATCTTCAAGTTGTTCTTGTTTATTTTCCTTGTTTGATCTTTAGTTTTTCTTGTTTTGTGATTTTTCTTGTTTTTCTTGTGCATTTTCGAATTATCAGTATTCAAAAAAAAAATTTATACATTAAATACCTTTATTAAAACACCTTAAATTTATAGCTCAATTGGTTAGAGCAGTGTGCTTATGTTCTTGGTAATTGGGAATTTTCTTTCTAAAATCTTTTCAAAAATAATTTTTCTTTGAATAAATCTTGTGCCAAACTTTAAGTTTGGTGTTCTCCTATTAACTTTTCTTTAGTTTTCAAAAATTTTATTTTGGTTTTCTAAAAATTTTAAGTTTGGTGTTCTTTCTTCATGTTCTTATTGTTCTTGTGAGTCTTCAAAGTGTTCTTGAGTCTTCCTTGTGTTTTGATCTTAAAATTTTTAAGTTTGGTATTTCTTGGTGTTTTCCCTCCAAAATTTTCAAAAACAAGGAGCATTAAATCTAAAAATTTTAAGTTGTGTGTCTTTTGTGTGTTTTTCTTTTTCATCATAAAATTCAAAAATCAAAAAATATCTTCTCTAACTATTTTTGAGCAAATATTTCGAAATTTTTTAAAAAAAATTCAGATTTTTATTTTAAAATTTCTATTTTATCTTATCTTAGTTTTAAAAATTTCAAAATTCAAATTTTTTTTTCAAAAAAATCATATCTTTTTCAAAATTTTATCTTATCTTATTTCAAATTTCAAATTTCAACTTTCAAAATTTCAAAATTCAAATTTCAAAATATAAAAATCAAAATCTAAGTTTCAAATTTAAAAATCAAATCTTTTCAAAATTTAAATCTTTTTCAAATACTTATCTTATATTGTTGACTTTTTCAAAAATTCAAAATTCAATTTTCGAATTTCAACTTTCAAATTTCAATTTTCAAATTTCAATTTTCAAAATTTAAATTTCAAAACTTTTTAATTTAAATTCCTTATCTTCTCTTACCTAGCTTATCTTATCTTTTCTAATCTCAAATCTTAAAATCAAATCTTTTTCATATCTTTTCTTTTTTTATTTTATTTTATTTTCTTACAAGTATCTTTAATTTTAAGACATATCTTTCTCAAAACTTCCTAACCAATTTCTCTCTCTTCATTTTTTTCGAAAATCCTCACCCACATCTTTTTCAAATCTTTTTAATTAATTAATTTAGTTTTCAATTTTCTTTTATTTCTTTTTCTTCTAATTTTCGAAAATATAGTCAATTTTTTATTTATTTTATTTTATTTTATTTTATTTTACTTTCGGTTATCAAAAAAAAAATTTTTTTTTTGCAATCCGCATCATCTCCCTTTCTCCATCATGGACCTAAGTGGAAATGAACAGTCCAGAAGGACTCTGGGGTCATATACTAACCCCATTACTACTGCATATGGGAGTAGCATCTCTATACCTCCCATCAAAGCAAGCAGTTTTGAGCTAAATCCTCAGCTCATTGTCATGGTGCAGCAAAATTTCCTGTATTCCGGTCTTCTACAGGAAGAACCTATTGAGTTTCTAGTGCAGTTCTTGCAAATTGCTGACACAGTGCGTGACAAGGAGGTAGATTAGGATGTATACAGGCTATTACTGTTTCTGTTTGCTGTAAAAGATCAAGCTAAAAGGTGGTTAAATAACCTACCCACAGCAAGCATAAGAACATGGAAACAGTTATTAGACAAATTCCTAAATCAATATTTCCTTCCAAAAAGGATGACACAGCTAAGGCTGGACATCCAAGGCTTTAAACAAGAGGATGATGAATCCCTTTATAATGCCTGGGAGAGGTACAGAGGGATGCTAAGGAAATACCCCTCTGAAATATTTTCAGAGTGGGTGCAATTAGACATCTTCTACTATGGGCTTACAGAAAGAGCTCAGATATCTCTAGACCACCCAGCTGGTGGATCTATACACATGAGAAAAACTATTGAAAAGGCTCAAGAGCTTATTGATATAGTTGCTAGAAATCAGCATCTGTACATAAGTAGTGGGTCCTCCATAAAAGAAGAAGCCAAAACAGTGTCTACTGAACTTGGTCCTCCAGAACAAGTTGCTAAACTCAATCAACAATTGTGCTTTCTAACAAAACAGCTAGCAGAATTCAAGGAGATGCTACAAGACACTAAAAATGCTAATAAAAATATGGAGGCACAATTGAATCAGACAAAACAGCTTATCAAAGCAGATAACAGAAGAGTGCTAGACAGTTCAATTAAGAAGTGGGAAAATATTAAATACCTCACTTCAGAGCAGCAGAAAGCCAAGAAAAGAACAACTGACAGAGGATAAGCAAAATATTATCCAAAATCCCTCTGAGGACAGTAAGGGCCCAGAGAGGAACAACTCTGGCGTTCAAACGCCAGAAAAGGATGCAAGGTTGGCGTTAAACATCCAACCCACGTGCAGTTCTAGCATTCAAACGCCATGAACAGGAAAGGAGCTGGTGTCAAACGCCTAATGAAAGCTCAGTTCTGGCGTTCAAACGCCAGAAACAGGTAGGAAGTTGGCGTCTAATGCCAATCAAGCTTCCAACCCTGGCATTCAAAAGCCAGTGAGGGATCAGACACACACAAGTGCTGATGACAACCCCTTTAAAAAGGCTTCTCCAACCACTTCTGTAGGAAATAAACCTGCAACAACCAATGTTGAGGAATACAAAGCCAAGATGCCTTATCCTCAAAAACTCTGCCAAGAGGAGCAGGATAAGCAATTTGCCTGCTTTGCAGACTATCTCAGGACTCTTGAAATAAAGATTCTATTTGCAGAGGCACTTGAGCAAATACCCTCTTATGCCAAGTTCATGAAAGATATCTTGAGTCATAAGAAGGATTAGAGAGAAACTGAAAGAGTTCTTCTCACTAAAGAATGCAGTGCAGTCATTCTGAAAAGCTTCCCAAAAAAGCTTAATAATCCCGGGAGCTTTATGATACCATGCATATTAGAGGATAATTACACCAAGACAGCTTTATGTGATCTTGGGGCAAGCATCAACCTAATCCCTGCATCCACTATCAGAAAGCTTGGCTTGACTGAAGAGGTCAAACCAACCCGGATCTGTCTTCAACTTGCTGATGGCTCCATTAAATACCCATCAGGCATAATTGAGGACATGATTGTCAAGGTTGGGCCATTTGCCTTCCCTACTGACTTTGTAGTGCTGGAAATGGAGGAGCACAATAGTGCAACTCCCATTCTAGGAAGACCATTCCTAGCAACTGGACGAACCGTCATTGACGTCCAAAAAGGGGAGATAACCCTGAGAGTCAATGATGATGAGTTTAAGTTGAATGTTGTCAAAGCTATGCAACATCTAGACACATCAGAAGACTGCCTGAGCATTGATATTATTGACTCCCTGGTGGAAGAGGTCAATATGACTGAGAGTCTCGAATCATAGCTAGAGGACATTTTTAAAGATGTTCAGCCTGATCTGGAAGAACCAGAGGAAATAAAAGAACCTCTGAAAACTCCTCAGGAAGAGGAGAAACCTGCTAAACCCGAGCTCAAACCACTACCACCATCCCTGAAATATGCATTTCTGGGAGAAGGTAACACTTTTCTTGTAATCATAAGCTCTGCGTTAGAGCCACAGGAAGAGAAAGCACTAATTCAGGTGCTAAGGACACATAAGACAGCTCTTGGGTGGTCCATAAGTGATCTTAAGGGCATTAGCCCAGCCAGATGCATGCACAAGATCCTATTGGAGGATGATGCTAAGCCAGTGGTTCAACCACAGAGGCGGCTAAATCCCGCCATGAAGGAGGTGGTGCAGAAAGAGGTCACCAAGTTACTAGAGGCTGGGATTATTTATCCTCTTTCTGATAGCCCCTGGGTGAGCCCTGTCCATGTTGTCCCTAAGACGGGAGGTATGACAGTGGTTCATAATGAAAAAAATGAACTGGTTCCTACAAGAATATTTACAGGGTGGCGTATGTATATTGACTACAGAAGGCTCAATACAGCCACCAAGAAGGATCAGTTCCCTTTACCATTCATAGACCAGATGCTAGAAAGACTAGCAGGTCATGAATACTACTGCTTTTTGGATGGCTATTCAGGTTACAACCAAATTGCAGTAGATCCTCAGGACCAAGAGAAAACAGCATTCACATGTTCATCTGGAGTATTTGCATACAGAAGAATGCCTTTTGGTCTATGCAATGCACCTGCAACCTTTCAGAGGTGCATGCTCTCTATTTTCTCTGATATGGTAGAGAAATTTCTGGAAGTCTTCATGGATGACTTCTCAGTATTTGGAGACTCATTTAGCTCCTGTCTTAACCATCTAGCACTTGTTCTGAAAAGAAGCCAAGAGACTAACCTAGTTTTAAATTGGGAAAAATGTCACTTTATGGTGACTGAAGGAATTGTCCTTGGGCATAAAATTTCGAACAAGGGAATAGAGGTGGATCAAGCTAAGGTAGAGGTAATTGAAAAATTACCACCACCCACCAATGTTAAGGCAATTAGAAGCTTTCTGGGGCATGCAGGATTCTATAGGAGGTTTATAAAGGATTTTTCAAAAATTGCAAAACCTCTGAGCAATCTGCTAGCTGCTGACATGCCATTTGTGTTTGACACAGAGTGTCTGCAGGCGTTTGAAACCCTGAAAGCTAAGCTGGTCACAACACCAGTTATTTCTGCACCAGATTGGACATTACCTTTGGAACTAATGTGTGATGCCAGTGACCATGCCATTGGTGTAGTATTGGGACAAAGGCATAACAAGCTTCTGCATGTCATTTATTATGCTAGCCGTGTTTTAAATGATGCCCAGAAAAATTACACAACCACAGAAAAAGAGCTGCTTGCAGTGGTTTATGCCATTGACAAGTTTAGATCATACTTAGTAGGATCAAAAGTGATTATGTACACTGACCATGCTGTTCTTAAATATCTACTCACAAAGCAGGATTCAAAGCCCAGGCTCATAAGATGGGTGCTGCTTCTGCAAGAGTTTGATATAGAAATAAGAGACAGAAAAGGGACAGAGAATCAAGTAGCTGATCACCTGTCCCAGATAGAACCAGTAGCAGGAGCATCCCTCCCTCCTACTGAGATCTCTGAAACCTTTCCGGATGAGCTATTGTTTGCTATTCATGAAGCTCTGTGGTTTGCAGACATTGCAAACTAGAAGACACAAGGTTCTCCTTCTGTAACCATGGAGAAGAAGCATGAAAAGCTTCTCTCAATACAGAGTCAAACAAAACCCCCACATTCAAACTCTAAGTTTGGTGTTGGGAGGCCACAACCAAACTCTAAGTTTGGTGTTGAGAGGCCCCAACCCTGCTCTGATTATTTGTGAGGCTCCGTGAGAGCTCACTGTCAAGCTATTGACAATAAAGAAGCGCTTGTTGGGAGGCAACCCAATGTTATTTAACTATATCTATTTAGTTTGCATTGCTATTTTATGTTTTCGGTAGGTTGATGATCATCTGAAGTCACAAAAACTACTGAAAAATTAAAAACAGAATGAAAAATAGCATTAAAAATAGCTCACCCTGGAGGAAGAGCTTACTGGCATTTAAACGCCAAAAAGAAGCATCAGACTGGCGTTTAACGCCAGAAAGAAGCATCAAGCTGGTGTTAAACGACAGAAACAAGTACCAAGTTGGCGTTCAATGCCAAGAAAGGGGAAAAACTGCCATTTAACGCCAGAAACAAGCAGCAGTCTGGCATTAAACGCCAGGATTGCATACTAATGGTATTTTGCATGCCTCAACGGAGCAGGGATGCTAAGTCCTTGACCCCTCAGGATCTGTGGACCCCACAGGATCCCCACCTACCTCACCATTCCAATTCAAACCATTCCCCTCCCATACCCACCCATTCACACACCTCCTTCTTCCCCACTTCTCCTTCTACTCTCTTCTATCTTCTTTTGCTCGAGGACGAGCAAACCTTTTAAGTTTGGTGTGAAAAAAAAGCGTTGCTTTTTATTTTTCCATAACCATTTATGGCACCTAAGGCCGGAAAAACCTCTAGAAAGGGGAAAAGAAAGGCAGTTGCTTCCACCCCCGAGTCATGAGAGATGGAGAGGTTCATCTCAAGGGTCCATAGTTCAGTGGTAGAGCATTTGACTGCAGATCAAAGAGCTACGAGGAAGGAGAAACAAAGACAAGAAAGAGACATAGAGGAGCTCAAGAAAACCATTGGTTCCTCAAGAAGAGGAAGACGCCACCCTCACTAAGGTGGACCCGTTCCTTGATCTCCTTGTTCTTATTTCTCTGTTTTTCGTTTACTATGCTTTATGTTTATTTATGTTTTGGTCTTATTACATGATCACTAGTATCTAAGTGTCTATGTCTTAAAGATATGAATGTCCTATGAATCCATTACCTTTCTTAAATGAAAAATATTTTCTGAAAAAGAAAAAGAAGTACATGAATTTCGAATTTTAAAATAGTTTAATTATTTTGATGTGGTGGCAATACTTTTTGTTTTCTGAATGAATGCTTGAACAGTGCATATGTCTTTTGAATTTGTTGTTTATGAATGTTAAAATTGTTGGCTATTGAAAGAATGATGAAAAAGGAGAAATTTTATTTGATAATCTGAAAAATCATAAAAATGATTCTTGAAGCAAGAAAAACCAGTGAAGAAAAAAGCTTGCAGAAAAAAAAATGCGAAAAAAAAAGAAAGCAAGAAAAAGAAAAAGCAAGCAGAAAAAGCCAAAAGCTCTTTAAACCAAAAGGCAAGAGCAAAAAGCCAATAGCCCTTAAAACCAAAAGGCAAGGGTAATAAAAAGGATCCAAGGCTTTGAGCATCAGTGAATAGGAGGGCCTAAAGGATTAAAATCCTGGCCTAAGCGGCTAAACCAAGCTGTCCCTAACCATGTGCTTGTGGCGTGAAGGTGTCAAGTGAAAACTTGAGACTAAGCGGTTAAAGTCGAGGTTCAAATCAAAAACAGAGTGTGCTTAAGAACCCTGGACACCTCTAATTGGGGACTTTAGCAAAGCTGAGTCACAATCTGAAAAGGTTCACCCAGTTATGTGTCTGTGGCATGTATGTATCCGGTGGTAATACTGGAAAACAGAGTGCTTAGGGCCACGGCCAAGACTCATAAAGTAGCTGTGTTCAAGAATCAACATACTGAACTAGGAGAATCAATAATACTATCTGAATTCTGAGTTCCTATAGATGCTAATCATTCTGAACTTCAAAGGATAAAGTGAGATGCAAAAACTGTTCAGAAGCAAAAAGCTAATAGCCCCGCTCATCTAATTAAGACTAATCTTCACAGATGTTTTTGGAATTCATTGAGTATTCTCTTCTTTTTATCCTACTTTGTTTTTAGTTGCTTGGGGACAAGCAACAATTTAAGTTTGGTGTTGTGATGAGCGGATAATTTATACGCTTTTTGCCATTATTTTTACATAGTTTTTAGTATGATTTGATTAGTTTTTTGTATATTCTTATTAGTTTTTAAATAAAAATTATATTTCTGGACTTTACTATGAATTTGTGTATTTTTCTGTGATTTCAGGCATTTTTTGGCTGAAATTGAGGGACCTGAGTAAAAATTTGATTCAGAGGGTGAAAAAGGACTGCAGATGCTGTTGGATTCTGACCACCCTGCACTCAAAGTGGAATTTCTGGAGCTACAGACGTCTAAATAGCGCGCTCTCAATTGCGTTGGAAAGTAGACATCCAGAGCTTTCCAGAAATATATAATATGCCATACTTTGCTCGAGGATAGACAATGTAAACTGGCGTTCAACGCCAGTTCCATGTTGCATTCTGGCGTTAAACGCCAGAAACAGGTTACAAGTTGGAGTTAAACGCCAGAAACAAGTTACAACCTGACGTTTAACTCTAGAAACAGCCTAGGCATGTGTAAAGCTCAAGTCTCAGCCCCAGCACACACCAAGTGGGCCCCAGAAGTGGATTTCCACACTATCTATCTCAGTTTACTCATTTTCTGTAAACCTAGGTTACTAGTTTAGTATTTAAACAACTTTTAGAGATTTATTTTGTACCTTATGACATTTTTAGATCTGAAATTTGTACTCTTTGACTGCATGAGTCTCTAAACTCCATTGTTGGGGGTGAGGAGCTCTGCTGTGTCTCGATGAATTAATGCAATTATTTCTGTTTTCTATTCAAACACGCTTGTTTCTATCTAAGATGTTCATTCGCACTTCAATATGATGAATGTGATGATCCGTGACACTCATCACCATTCTCAATCTATGAACGCGTGCTTGACAACCACTCCCGTTCTACCTTCGATTGAATGAGTATCTCTTGGATTTCTTAATCAGAATCTTCGTGGTATAAGCTAGAATCCATTGGCAGCATTCTTGAGAATTCGGAAAGTCTAAACCTTGTCTGTGGTATTCCAAGTAGGATTCAGGAATTGAATGAATGTGATGAGCTTCAAACTCATAAGGGTTGGGCATAGTGACAGACGCAAAAGGATCAATGGATCCTATTCCAGCATGAGTGAGAACCTATAGATGATTAGTCGTGCGGTGACAGCGCACCTGGACCATTTTCACTGAGAGGATGGATGGTAGCCATTGACAACGGTGATCCACCAACACACAGCTTGCCATAGGAGGAACCTTGCATGCGTGAAGAAGAAGACAGGGGAAAGCAGAGATTCTGAAGACAAAGCATCTCCAAAACTCCAACATATTCTCCATTACTGCATAACAAGTATTTATTTCATGCTCTTTTATTTTTGGCAATTCAAACTGATAATCATAAGTAATCTCCTGACTAAGATTTACAAGGTAACCATAGATTGCTTCAAGCCAACAATATCCGTGGGATCGACCCTTACTCACGTAAGGTATTACTTGGACGACCCAGTGCACTTGCTGGTTAGTTGTGTGGAGTTGTGAAAAGTGTGAATCACAATTTCGTGCACCATTTACCATGGTGGGGTGTCTCCCACCAAGCACTTTTAGTTTAAGTCCGTAAGTTGGACATTGGGAGGCTTTTTGTCAAGGTGGCTTATGCTTGTATCCATCCTTGAACCTCCAAGAGTGCTTGTCCTTTAATCGGTTGTCAGAAGTTCCAACCTTCTTCACTAAACTTGAGTGAGGTCCTCTCCAATACATGAGCTGCCAAAATTGACTCTCACAGGGTAATCCAGGATCCCATATCTTGTCCTCCCACCCATCTTCTAGTCGATTGCCTTGACTTTGTCCGGGCGACGAGAAAGCAGAATTCTCATGAAAGCACCAAACTACTCTCCTTGACCCATTTAATTGAGTATTACACCAATCCATGCTCTTCAATCCTGAGCTTCCAACCATAATGAGTCTAGATTTACAGTGCCAACCACTAAACATCCTCCTTTTTTGCTAAATTCCACAAAGCGCCCTAAGTTGGCCATCCGTCTCAAGCAGACCATACTCAAGTGGGATAATAAAGCTGAGAGTTAAGAGTTTTACCCACTCAAGCGAAGGATTGGATGACGAACTAGGTGGAGGAGTTTCCAAAGGTCTTGGTAAAGCATGCTCTACTCCCGTCCATCCTCTTCTAGAGGCTTCCACCACTTGGCAAGGTTCTTCAAGTTCCTCCTCATGCCAAGCTTCCTCAAGTTTGCATTCTTCTTCACCAATTTCTTCTATCTCCTCCCCATCGCTTTCATCATAGATAGGAGGTCTAGTGAAGTCTACCTCCTCATCAAGTATAAGCGTTTTGGGGAAGGACTCTTCAAAATCGAAAGGATCATATGTTGATGAGGAATCATCATAGATAGGAGAGCTTGTTGCTTGGAACACTTCTTCCAGTTCTTCACTTACAATGGGTTTTGGAGGTGGCGCACCCTCCTCAACCTGGCATTCTAGTCCACTGGGGAAAGGCTTAACAAGATTGTCAAGGGAATTGGTCAATGTGGGCAAAATATCACTAGTGATGGAATCCACTTTTTGATCATTTTCTTTCAACTCTCCGTTTACTTCCGTAACTTTACTCTCCTCTTTAACATTCTTTATGTGCTCAACATATCCCAAACATCCATCCACTACTTCCTTTTGTTCACAAATCTCTACCTTCTCCTCTTGTTGCACTTCTTGCTTCAACTCTTTGGTGCACGAAATTGTGATCATCAATGGCGCCAACAACTTGGTATGCACAATTGTAATCTCAACTCTTTATCCCAACTCCACACAACTAACCAGCAAGTGCACTGGGTCGTCCAAGTAATAAACCTTACGTGAGTCAGGGTCGATCCCACAGAGACTGTCGGCTTGAAGCAAGCTATGGTCATATTGTAAATCTTAGTCAGGAAGATTCAAATGGTTCTGGAGATTTGATAAATAAAAGATGGATAAAATATAAAATAAAGATAGAGATAGAGATACTTATGTAATTCATTGGTAGGAATTTCAGATAAGCATATGAAGATGCTTTGTTCCTCTTGAACCTCTGCTTTCCTATTGCCTTCATCCAATCATTCATACTCCCTTCCATGGCAAGCTTTATGTTGGGCATCACCGTTGTCAATGGCTACTTTCCGTCCTCTCAGTGAAAATGTTCCAAATGCGCTGTCACCGCACGGCTAATCATCTGTCGGTTCTCGATCATGTTGGAATAGGATCCATTGATTCTTTTGTGTCTGTCACACGCCCAACACTCGCGAGTTTGAAGCTCGTCACAGTCATCCCTTCCCAGATCCTACTCGGAATACCACAGACAAGGGTTAGACTTTTTGGAACTCAGGAATGGCCGCCAATTGATTCTAGCCTATACCACGAAGGTTCCAATCTTAGATTAAAAAACCCAAGAGATACACATTCAAGCCATTGCTAGTAGAACAGAGGTGGTTGTCAGGCACATGTTCATAGGTGAGAATGATGATGAGTGTCACGGATCATCACATTCATCAAGTTGAAGAACGAATGGATATCTTAGAGAAGAAGTAGGCGTGAATTGAATAGAAAACAGTAGTAATTGCATTAATTTATGAAGAACAGCAGAGTTCCACACCTTAATCTATGGTGTGTAGAAACTCCACCGTTGAAAATACATAAGAACAAAAGGGTCTAGGCATGGCCGTGAGGCCAACCCCCAAACGTGAAAAGGTCTATCAAAGTATGATCAAAGTATGAAAATACAATAGCAAAAGGTCCTATTTATAGAAAACTAGTAGCCTTGGGTTACAGAAATAACTAATTAATGCAGAAATCTTCTTCCGGGCCCACTTGGAGTGTCCTTGGGCTTAGAATTGAAGCTTTCATGTGTAGAGACTTTTCTTGGAGTTAAACGCCAGCTTTTGTGCCAGTTTGGGCATTTAACTCCAGCTTTTGTGCCAGTTCTGGCGTTTTGACACCAGAATTCTTAAGCTGACTTGGAACGCCTGTTTGGGCCATTAAATCTCAGTCAAAGTATTAACTATTATATATTGCTAGAAAGCCCAGGATATCTACTTTCCAACGCAATTGATAGCGCGCCAATTAGGCTTCTGTAGCTCTAGAAAATCCACTTCGAGTGCAGGGAGGTCAGAATCCAACAGCATCTGCAGTCCTTTTTCAGCCTCTGAATCAGATTTTTGCTCAGGTTCCTCAATTTCAGCCAGAAAATACCTGAAATCACAGAAAAACACAAAAACTCATAGTAAAGTCCATAAAAGTGATTTTTATTTAAAAACTAATAAAAATATAACAAAAACTAACTAAAACATACTAAAAATAATGCCAAAAAGCGTATAAATTATCCGCTCATCACAACACCAAACTTAAATTGTTGCTTGTCCCCAAGCAACTAAAAATCAAATAGGATAAAAAGAATAGAATGTACAATGAATTCCAAAAACATCTATGAAGATTAGTATTAATTAGATGAGCGGGGCTTTTAGCTTTTTGCTTCTGAACAGTTTTGGCATCTCACTTTATCCCTTGAAGTTCAGAATGATTGGCATCTATAGGAACTAAGAATTCAGATAGTGTTATTGATTCTCCTAGTTAAGTATGTTGATTCTTGAACACAGCTACTTTATGAGTCTTGGCCGTGACCCAAAGCATTTTGTTTTCCAGTATTACCACCGGATACATAAATGCCACAGACACATAACTGGGTGAACCTTTTCAGATTGTGACTCAGCTTTGATAGAGTCCCCAATTAGAGGTGTCCAGAGCTCTTAAGCACACTCTTTTTGCTTTTGGACCACAACTTTAACCGCTCAGTCTCAAGTTTTCACTTGACACCTTCACGCCATAAGCACATGGTTAGGGACAGCTTGGTTTAGCCGCTTAGTTCAGGATTTTATTCCTGTGGGTCCTCCTATCCACTGATGCTCAAAGCCTTGGATCCTTTTTATTTTGCCCTTGCCTTTTGGTTTAAAGGGCTATTGGCTTTTTCTGCTTGCTTTTTCTTTCTCTTTTTTTTTCTCTCTTTTTTTTTTCGCAAGCTTTTCACTACTTTTTCTTGCTTCAAGAATCAATTTTATGATTTTTCAGATTATCAAATAACATTTCTCCTTTTCCATCATTCTTTCAAGAGCCAACAATTTTAACATTCATGAATCAACAATATCAAAAATATGCACTGTTCAAGCATTCATTCAGAAAGACAAAAGTATTGCCACCACATCAAAATAATTAAACTGCTTTAAAATTCGAAATTCATGTAATTCTTTTTTTTTTGCAATTAAAAACATTTTTCATTTAAGAAAGGTGATGGATTCATAGGACATTCATAACTTTAGGGCATAGACTCTAAGACACTAATGATCATTTAATAAAGACACAAACATAGATAAACATAAGCATGAAAATTCGAAAAATAGAAAATAAAGAACAAGGAAATTAAAGAACGGGTCCACCTTAGTGATGACAGCTAGTTCTTCCTCTTGAAGATCTTATGGAGTGCTTGAGCTCCTCAATGTCTCTTCCTTGCCTTTGTTGCTCCTCTCTCACAACTCTTTGGTCTTCTCTAATTTCATGGAGGAGGATAGAATGCTCTTGGTGCTCCACCCTTAGTTGTACCATATTGGAACTCAATTCTCCTAGGGAGGTGTTGATTTTCTCCAAATAGTTTTGTGGAGGAAAATGCATCCCTTGAGGCATCTCAGGGATTTTATGATGAGGATTTTCCTCATGCTCTTGTCCATGAGTGGGATCTCTTGTTTGCTCCATCCTTTTCTTAGTGATGGGCTTGTCCTCATCAATGAGAATGTCTTCCTCTATGTCAATTCCAGCCGAATTACAAAGGTGACAAATGAGATGAGAGAAGGCTAACCTTGCCAAAGTGGAGGACTTGTCCGCTACCTTGTAGAGTTCTTGGGATATATCCTCATGAACTTCTACTTCCTCTCCAATCATGATGCTATGGATCATGATTGCCCGGTCTATAGTAACTTCAGACCGGTTGCTAGTGGGAATGATTGAGCGTTGGATGAACTCCAACCATCCCCTAGTCACGGGCTTGAGGTCATTCTTTCTTAGTTGAACCGGCTTCCCTCTTGAATCTCTCTTCCATTGAGTGCCCTCTTCACAAATGTCTATGAGGATTTGGTCCAACCTTTGATCAAAGTTCTTCCATTGGCAAGTTGAATGCCAACCTTACATTCTCCGGACTAAAATCTAAGCATTTCCCCCGAACCATTGTAAGCCAGTTCTTTGGGTCCGGGTTCACACTTTGATCATGGTTCTTGGTGATCCATGCATTGGCATAGAACTCTTGAACCATTAAGATTCTGAGTTGTTAAATGGGGTTGGTGAGAACTTCCCAGCCTCTTCTTCGAATCTCATGTCGGATCTCCGGATATTCACCCTTTTTGACTTTGAAAGGGACCTCGGGGATCACCTTCTTCTTGGCCACGACTTCATAGAAGTGGTCTTGATGTACCCTTGAGATGAATCTCTCCATCTCCCATGACTCGGAGGTGGAAGCTTTTGCCTTTCCCTTTCCTCTTTCTAGAGGTTTCTCCGGCCTTAGGTGCCATAAATAGTTATGGAAAAATAAAAAGCAATGATTTTACCACACCAAACTTAGAAGTGTTGCTCGTCCTCGAGCAAAAGAAGAAAGAAGAGAGTAGAAGAAGAAGAGATAGAGGAGATGGAGGGGGCTTAGTATTTCGGCCAAGGGGGAGAAGTAGTGTGTATGTTGTGTGAAAATGAAGGAGTGAAGATGAGTTTATATAGGAGTGGAGAGGGGGATATGGTTCGGTCATTATGGGTGGGTTTGGGAGGGAAAGTGGTTTAAATTTGAATGGTGAGGTAGGTGGGGTTTTATGAAGGATGGATGTGAGTGGTGAAGAGAATGGTGGGATTTGATAGGTGAGGGGTTTTTGGGGAAGAGGTATTGAGGTGATTGGTGAATGGGTGAAGAAGAGAGAGATGTAAGGTAGGTGGGGATCTTGTGGGGTCCATAGATCCTGAGGTGTCAAGGATTTCTCATCCCTGCACCAAGTGGCGTGCAAAACGCCCCTTTCTTCCAATCCTGGCGTTAAACGCCAGGTTGCTGCCCATTTCTGGCGTTTAACGCCAGCTTCTTGCCCTTTTCTGGCATTAAGCGCCAGTCTGGTGCCCATTTCTGGCGTTAAACGCCCAGAATGGTGCCAGGCTGGGCGTTTAACGCCCATTCTGCTACCCTTACTGGCGTTTAAATGCCAGTAAGCTTCTCCTCCAGGGTGTTCTGTTTTTCATTCTGTTTTTCAGTCTGTTTTTGCTTTTTCAATTATTTTTGTGATTTCACATAATCATCAACCTACAGAAAACATGAAATAACAAAAGAAAATAGAAATTTAACATAGATAAGTAAAATTGGGTTGCCTCCCAACAAGCGCTTCTTTAATGTCAGTAGCTTGACAGTGGACTCTCATGGAGCCTCACAGATACTCAGAGCATGATGATGGCCTCTCAACACCAAACTTAGAGTTTGAATGTGGAGATTTTGTTTGACTCTGCATTGAGAGAAGTTTTTCATGCTTCTTCTCCATGATTACAGAGGGAGATCCTTGAGCATTAATCACAAGGGAGTCCTCATTCACTTGAAGAACCAATTCTCCTCTGTCAACATCAATCACAGCTTTTGCTGTGGCTAGGAAGGGTCTGCCAAGGATGATGGATTCATCCATACACTTCCCAGTCTCTAAGATTATGAAATCAGCAGGGATGTAATGGTCTTCAACCTTTACCAAGACATCCTCTACAAGTCCATAAGCTTGTTTCCTTGAATTGTCTGCCATCTCTAATGAGATTCTTGCAGCTTGCACCTCAAAAATTCCTAGTTTCTCTATTACAGAGTGAGGCATGAGGTTTATACTTGACCCTAGGTCACACAGAGCCTTTTCAAAGGTCATGGTGCCTATGGTGCAAGGTATTGAGAACTTTCCAAGATCTTGTCTCTTTTGGGGTAATCTCTGCCTAGTCAAGTCATCCAGTTCCTTGGTGAGCAAGGGGGGTTCATCCTCCCAAGTCTCATTACCAAATAACTTGGCATTTAGTTTCATGATTGCTCCAAGGTACTTAGCAATTTGCTCTTCCGAAACATCTTCATCCTCTTCAGAGGAAGAATACTCATCAGAGCTCATGAATGGCAGAAGTAAATTCAATTGAATCTCTATGGTCTCAGTGTGAGCCTCAGATTCCCATGGTTCCTCATGAGGGAACTCCTTGGAGGCCAGTGGACGTCCAGTGAGATCTTCCTTAGTGGAGATCACTGCCTCTTCCTCCTCTCCAGATTTGGCCGTGTGGGTCATGGTGATGGCCTTGCACTCTCCTTTTGGATTCTCTTCTGTATTGCTTGGAAGAGTACTAGGAGGGAGTTCAGTAACTTTCTTACTCAGCTGACCTACTTGTGCCTCCAAATTTCTAATGGAGGACCTTGTTTTAGTCATGAAACTTTGAGTGGTTTTAATTAAATCAGAGACTACAGTTGCTAATTCAAAGTGGCTCTGCATAGAATTCTCTGTCTGTTGCTGAGAAGATGATGGAAAAGGTTTGCCATTGCTAAACCTGTTTCTTCCACCATTATTGTTATTGAAGCCTTGTTGAGGCCTCTGTTGATCCTTCCATGAGAGATTGGGATGATTTCTCCATGAAGGATTGTAGGTGTTTCCATAGGGTTCTCCCATGTAATTCACCTCTTCCATTGATGGGTTCTCAAGATCATAAGCTTCTTCTTCATATGAAGCGTCCTTAGTACTGCCTGGTGCAGCTTGCATTCCAGACAGACTTTGAGAAATCATATTGACTTGCTGAGTCAATATTTTGCTAAAAACTGATGAGGATCTTCCAATGGAAGTCCATGAAACTTGCAATTCTATTGCATCAGAGAAACTAATTGAGACTTAAGCTCAAAGTTGTTTGCTCCAATGGCAGGGATTGAGATGCTTCTCCCATAGAAGTCAGGAGTAGGTGCAGTAAAGTCACCAAGCACCTTCCTTGCATTGTTGGCATTGTTGTTGTTTTTGGCTGCCATGTCTTCTTCTTGTTTGAAAAGCTCTGTTAGGTCCTCTATAGAGAGTTGTACTTTAGCTTCTCTTAGCTTTCTCTTCAAGGTCCTTTCAGGGTCAGGATCAGCTTCAACAAGAATGCTCTTGTCCTTGCTCCTGCTCATATAAAAAGAGAGAAGAAGAAAATATGGAATCCTCTATGTCTCAATATAGAGATTCCTTGAGGTGTCAGAGGAAAAGAAGAATAGAAGGAGGAGGTAGAGAAGAGAGAACTCAAACTTATCAAGGGAGATAGAGTTCGAATTGCTCATTGAAGAGGGGTGCTAGTCCTTAAATAGAAGAGTGTGAAAAGAGGGGAAGAATTTTCGAAAATAAATTAAAAATATTTTGAAAAAAAAATAAAAGAAATTTAAAAATTTGATTGATGATTTTCGAAAACTAAGATTGGGAAAGAAATTAAGTGATTTTTGAAAAAGATTTTTGAAATTAAAAATCAAAAAGATATGATTGAAAATCAATTTTGAAAAAGATGTGATTGAAAAGATATGATTGAGAAGTTATGATTGAAAATCAAATTAAAAAGAAGAAAGTTTTTAAAACTAAAGTTGATTACTTGACTAAGAAGAAATTAAAAGATATGATTCTAGAATTAAAATTTGATCCTTTCTTAATAGGCAAGTAATAACTTGAAAATTTTTGACTTAAATCATGAATTGGGGCAAGAATTTTCGAAAATAGTAAAACAAATAAAAATGGAAAGAAATTGACTTTGAAAAGATATGATTGAAAAGATATGATTTGAAAAAGATTTGATTTTGAAAAATTATGAAAACTTGAAAAAAATTTGAAACAAAATCTTCCCTCTTATGTCATCCTGGTGTTGAACGCCCAGAATGGTATCCATTCTGGCGTTTAACGCCCAAAATGCTACCCTTTTGGGCGTTTAACGCCCATCCAGGTACCCTGGCTGGCGTTTAAATGCCAGTTTTCCTTCTTCACTGGGCGTTTTGAACGCCCAGCTTTTTCTGTGTAATTCCTCTGCTGCATGTTCTGAATCTTCAATTCTCTGTATTATTGACTTGAAAAGACATAATTTAGAAAAATTTTTGGATTTTTAATGATGAGGAACAATCAAAATGCAATTAAACATGGAAAACTAAGATCAAATACATAATGCATGCAAGGCACCAAACTTAAAAGTTTGTATACTAAGGACTATAACAATTTGAAAAATGCATGTGAGAAACAACTAAACACACAAGAATTTAAAGATTAGAGCAAGGAAATCATCAAGAACATCTTGAAGATCAATGACGAACATAATGCATGTAATTTTCGAAAATTAGAAGAATAAAGACATGCAATTGACACCAAACTTAAAATTAGACACTAGACTTAAACAAGAAACATAGAATATTTTTTATTTTTATGGTTTTATAAAATCTTTTTGTGATTTTTCAAAAATTGAGTGGAAAAGAAAATAAAGGGATTCAAAATTTTTAATAAGAATTCCAAGAATCATTGCAATGCTAATCTAAGACTCCGGTCCAGGAATTAGACATGGTTTACTAGCCAGCCAAGCTTTCAAAGAAAGCTCCGGTACAAAACACTAGACATGGCCAATGGCCAACCAAGCTTTAGCAGATCATTGCTCACAACAGCAAAATTGATAGAAATAAACAAGCTCTTGTGATGATAAGTTGAAACCTCGGTCCAAAAGATTAGACATGGCTTCACAGCCAGCCAGACTTCAAGAAATCATCATGAAACTCTAGAATTCATTCTTAAAAACTCTGAAGAACAAAATAGAAATTTTTTTTTGTATTTTTGAAATTTTTTTTGAAAATAAAAAGTAAAAAGCTTAAACATAAAATAAAATTACCTAATTCAAGCAACAAGATGAGCTGTCAGTTGTCCAAACTCGAACAATCCCCGGCAACGGTGCCAAAAACTTGGTGCACAAAATTGTGATCATCAATGGCACCAACAACTTGGTACACACAATTGTAAGCTCGTCACAGTCATCCCTTCCCAGATCCTACTCGGAATACCACAGACAAGGTTTAGACTTTTCGGATCTCAGGAATGGCCGCCAATTGATTCTAGCCTATACCACGAAGGTTCCAATCTTAGATTAGAAACCCAAGAGATACGCATTCAAGCCATTGCTAGTAGAACAGAGGTGGTTGTCAGGCACATGTTCATAGGTGAGAATGATGATGAGTGTCACGGATCATCACATCCATCAAGTTGAAGAACAAATGGATATCTTAGAGAAGAAGTAGGCGTGAATTGAATAGAAAATAGTAGTAATTGCATTAATTCATGAATAACAGCAGATCTCCACACCTTAATCTATGGTGTGTAGAAACTCCACCGTTGAAAATACATAAGAACAAAAGGGTCTAGGCATGGCCGTGAGGCCAACCCCCAAACGTGAAAAGGTTTATCAAAGTATGATCAAAGTATGAAAATACAATAGTAAAAGGTCCTATTTATAGAAAACTAGTAGCCTAGGGTTACAGAAATAAGTAATTAATGCAGAAATCTTCTTCCGGGCCCACTTGGTGTGTACTTGGGCTGAGCATTGAAGCTTCCATGTGTAGAGACTTTTCTTGGAGTTAAACGCCAGCTTTTGTGCCAGTTTGGGCGTTTAACTCCAGCTTTTGTGCCAGTTCTGGCGTTTTGATGCTAGAATTCTTAAGCTGACTTGGAACGCCTGTTTGGGCCATCAAATCTCGGGCAAAGTATGGACTATTATATATTTCTGGAAAGCCCAGGATGTCTACTTTCCAACGCAATTAAGAGCACACCAATTGGACTTCGGTAGCTCCAGAAAATCCACTTCGAGTGCAGGGAAGTCAGAATCCAATAGCATCTGCAGTCCTTTTTCAACCTCTGAATCAGATTTTTGCTCATGTCCCTCAATTTCAGCCAGAAAATACCTGAAATCACAGAAAAACAAACAAACTCATAGTAAAGTCCAGAAAAGTTATTTTTATTTAAAAATTAATAAAAATATAATAAAAACTAACTAAAATATACTAAAAACATACTAAAAATAATGCCAAAAAGCGTATAAATTATCCGCTCAACACTCTTCTTCTTCACCATGGAGCTTCATGTTCATTCCCTCACTAGGCTCCTTGATAGTTTCTCCACATTCGACAATCAAAGTACTTAGGGTACATGAGCTTAGGTGGGATGTTAGGTGATTCACGGCTTCTACCATGCTAGCTATCCTTGCTCTTAGCTCCTTAAATTGAATTTAATCCTCCTCTTGTCGCCTTAAGATACGAGATTCAAGGTCTCTCAGTTCTAATATGAAGGCTTCGTCGGGAGGTGGTGGTGAAAGAGAGAGTTCATTGATTGAGGGAAGATTGTTGTAATTAGAAGGTGGTTCATATTGGTGGAACTCTTGAGGTGGTGTATATGGAATTTGTGGTTCTTGGAAGTATTGGTATTGGGATGTTGGTGGTTCTATATATGATTCAAATGGTGGTTGATATGGTGTGTATGAGTTATGGTCATATGGAGTCGATTGGTCGTGTGAGGCTTGTGAGTATAGTGTATGGCTATATTGAGTAGTGGGATCATATGCATATGATGATTGTGATTGACAACCACAATGAGGGTCATCACACACATCGGATTGATATACATTAGGATCAGGATTATACCCATAGGAGTTCGTAGGAGGTTGTTGCCATGAAGGTTGTTCATAAGCATGAGGTTCCTCCCATCCTTGATTTCCACATCCTTGATGTATATCTTCATTGGAGCTTCCATTTCCTACAACATAGTTTGAACTATCCTCATAGCCAAAAGGGTGAGAATTCATAGTGAAAGAGAAAATAAAAAAAACAAAGATTAATAAAAAAAGAAGATAAAATCCTAAACTAGCAAAAACTAGCAAACAAACCGAAATTCAAACTATTCATAATATATACAATAGCCAATAACATAGTACCATTGTGTCCCCGGGCAACGGCGCCATTTTGATGATGAGTATTTGTCGTATCGGTCTAGATTTTCTTCTTAAAGAAAAGAATTACTTCGTTGTAAGCATAGCTCCAAACCAACAAACAATTCCCACATAAAAAATTTATGGTTTTGTCACGAATAACAAACCCCAAATAAGAATTAATCGAAGTATTTAGACTCCGGGTCGTCTCCCTAGGAAACAATGTAGTGCTTAATTATTGGCTATGAAGGGACAAAAAAGGGGGTTTTAGTTCATGAGATAGCAAGAAAGTAAATTAAGTGAGTAAGTAAAGAAAGCAAAATAAAGAACTCTCGGCTAAGACTTGAGTAATTGGGATCACCATCCTTGTCAACAAACCGAATATTGATAATCATGAGAGGCCAACCTATTAAGTCTACTTCCCAAATGCTTTAAGTACGTAACATTTACTCCTAAGCTCGAAGTACGTTAAATAGATTTGATCACATCCACCCTTAAGTCCTAACCTACCTACTAATTAACTTAGTAGTAGGTTAGCGTCAATGGGTATCAAATTGATCACCATGGGTTCTCAAATCACCAATTCTATCATACCCAATGACTCAAGATTACCCAATTCCCTTGGCTTAGACCAAGAGTTGACAAAACTACTCAAAAACTAAAGAGAACATTTCATTAAACACATAGAGTGCAATAAAAGTAAACATCATAAATTGCAAGAATAATAAAATCGAACAACTACTAAGTGCAAGAAAAGTAAGATCACAACTCAATTCATCAATTAAAGAAACATCAAACATTAATTTTTATTGAAAGTAAACCAAATCCAACATGAGTTCATCATCACAAAAGAGAGAAAAATGAGAAATTAACATCACAAATAAGGGGATCAAGATGTAAAAATGAGAAATTATAAAAGAAACAAGATGAGATCGAGTAATTAAAAATGAATCCAAGACAATCTAACCTAATCCTAACCTAATTCTAGAGAGAAGAAGGAGCTTCTCTCTCTAGAAAACTAACTAAAGGTTCATGTTGGCTAAACTAATTGCTTCCCCTTTGCTTGGACTTCAATTCTGCATGAAATACACTCAGAAACAAGTTGGAATTGGGCCTGGGCAGCTCAGAAATCGCCCCTAGCATTTCGCCTTTAAGTGGGCCATGTAAGAGTATTGGCGTGTGCGCGCCATGTGCGCGTGCGCGTCAATTGGCAACTTTTCCATCCGTGCGGATGCGGCATGTACGCGTGCGCGTCTATGGGCGAGACCACTTTTGCGCGTGCGGGCCTTGTGCGCGTGCGCGTTCTTGGATGCATTCCCAATCTTTGTTTCTTCATGCATTCTCCCCTTTGTATGATTTTCTACTCATTTCTTCCATCCAATACTTGCCTTATAAACCTAAAATCACTCAACACACACATCAAGGCATCGAATGGAATTAAAATGAATCAAAATTACGAATTTAGGGCCTAAAAAGCATGTTTTTACACTTAAGCAAAATTCAAGGGAGAATCACAAAACCATGCTATTTTATTTAATATATGTGGAGAAAGGTGGTAAAATCCCCCAAAATAAGCACAAGATAAATCACGAAATCGGGGTTTATCAGTGGTTTTTATCAATTCTTGACCCACTTATTCATATAATTTGCATGATTTTACAATTCCTTCCCTATTCTGTGATATATGTGAAAACATGTTTCCTATGCCTTAAAAATATTAATTCTAATTATCCTTTATTACCATTCAATGCCGTGATCTTTGTGTTAAGTATTTTCAGGCTTCGTAGGGCAGGAATGGCTTAGAGGATGGAAAGGAAACATGCAAAAGTGGAAGGAACAATAAAAATGAAGTATTTGAGGAACTGGCAGCGACGCGCACGCATGGACGACGTGGACACGTGCCTCGCGCAGAACACAAGCGACGCGTATGCGTGACTGACGCATACGTGTGGGAAGAAAAATCACCAAATGACGCGCAGGCGTGACCTGCGTGTACGCATGACAGACGCCACGTGTAGAGAGTTGCAGAATTCGCCCCCAACGATTTCTGGACCCTTTTTCGGCCCAAATCCAAGCCCAGAAACACAGAATAGAGGCTGGAGAATGGAGAAATCAATTGAACAATCAATCATTCATTCATTAGAGAGAATTTTTAGGTTTAAGATGTAGTTTTCTAGAGAGAGAGGTTCTCTCCTCTCTCTTAGGTTTTAGGATTAGGATTTCTTCGTTTACTTCATTCCAGGTTCAATGTTCCTTTAAATTAGTTTCTCTTTTACTTTTATTTGTTCTAATACTTTGGTTTCTCTATTTTACTTGCTAATTACTTATGTTGCCAAATTAGCTTATGAATTCCTATGTTTAATTTGATTTCTTTATTTAATACAAATTGAGGTATTTCAGATTTATGTTGCTTTCTTCTATTTATGATATAAATAATTTGGATTTTTCCCCTTTTGGTTTTGGTTAAGTAATTGGTGAAACTTGAGTTGTCAAACTCAGCTGTTGATTGAAAATTGAAAATTACTGATTGATTTGGATCCCTCTAGAGCTAGTCTTTCCATAGGAGTTTACTAGGACTTGAGGAATTGAGTTGATTAGTCCACTTGACTTTCCTTTATTTAGTAAGGGTTAACTAAGTGGGAGCAATAACAATTCTCATCGCACCTGATAAGGATAACTAGGATGAGATTTCCAGTTCTCATGCCTTGCCAAGAGTTCTTCTAGTTATTAATTTAATTCCCTGCCATTTACTATTCTTGGTTTTTATCTTAATAAAACCCCAAAGTTTCCCAGAAAACTCATAACCAATAATAAAATACACCTCCCTGTAATTCCTTGAGAGATGACCCGAGATTTAAATACTTCGGTTATAAATTTTATTGGGTTTACTTTAGTGACAAACAAGCTTTTGTACGAAAGGATTTTTTGTTGGTTTAGAAACTATACTTGCAACAAAAATTTATTTGTGAAATTCTTTACTAGCAGAAATCCGTTCGTCAAAATGGCGTCGTTGCTGGGGAATTGCAATGGTGTGCCTTATTATTGGTTATTGTAAATATTTTCTTTTACTTTTTATTTGTTTTTGTTTTTGTTTTTAATTTTTATTAGCCACTATAAGTCCTTACCCCTCTGGCTTTAAGTTTGGTTCCAATGTTGTTGTAAGGAATGGAATCTATAACAGGGACATGCATCAAGGTCAAAACAATCAAAGATGGAAGGAGCCACGAGGATCTGATCAACCCTTCCAGCAACAACACCTTCTAAGGTATCATGGACAACGACCATTCTACGAGGCATACCCAGACAATAGTTATGGTGGACACCTTCGTGACAAACCACCTCCACCAAATTACTATGGTTAAGAGCCATTCCGAGGTGCGTGCCAAGATGATAGATATGGTGGACCCCCTTGTCGTTACCAACAAGCCCCGTCATATGCCTATAAACCACCTCCTCAACATAGATTTGAACCACCATACTCACAAGCCAACTACAACCATTCACCTCCATATGACCCTAACCCGTACCCGCCCCAATTTCAATCCATTTACTTCCAAGAACCCGCACTTTCATATGCACCATATCCATGTCCATCGAACCAAGAATCACAGGATCGTCTCAAGGACACAGTAAACCAGTTTCATGCAACCCTTTATCAATTGGAGCAAGCGATAAATCGATTAGCTTCCAGTACGAATTAGACACTAGAAGCTCCGATAGACAGTAAAGAGTATGACTTTATACTGGAACAAGTGGAGGAAGCTAGAAATATCAAAAAAGAAGAATTGGTTGAAGACTTAGGAGACGCTGAACCTCCATAGGAATAAAGAATTGTAGATAATTCCGCCAAGAAATTTGCAACTGATGCTAAGGAGGATAGTGTACAACCCCCAAAGCATATACCTTATGAAGAACTAGACGGAATAGATCAAGAAGTGAGTTTCCTTGGTAATGATGATCATGAATCAAGCTCTCATAATGATGACCCTGCAGTCACAGATGAACTCTTTGAGCCAGAAGAATCTTCCCCAAGTGAGTATGAAGACGATGTGGAGGTAGACTTTTCTCAACCTCCAACTTATGACTTGAGTGATGAGGAAGAAATTGAAGACTTTGATCAAGACGTAGTTGCAGTTGAAGAGGTTTGTCAGGAAATGGAAGAATTCACAAAGGAGTACAAGGAAGTGGAGCTTGAAATACCACTGGAAACACCTCTCCCAAAGCCATTACCACCCAATACAAACTTCAAGTGGGTAAAATCCTTATCCTTTATCTTTACCTTTCCACTTGAATATGGTTTGCTTGAAACCGATGGCCAGCTTAGAGCTCTTTGTGGCTTTAAGAGTAAAAGGGAGATGGTTAGTAATAGAAGTTGGTATCCAAGGTTCAATACGGTTTCACGCTCCAATTAGAAGTGCAAGGATTGGTATAGAGCTCAATTTAATAGGTTTCGGAAGATGTTTGGGTATCTCAGTGGAAATTCAGGTTGTATACCGCCCGGTTGGAATAATGTAGATAAAAGCAAAGGTGGGTACAAAAGCAAGGTTTGGGATCCTAGAATTCATTTTGATAATCAACACCCCTGGAGCCTGAAAACCTACTTTAACTTACTCGAAAGCTTTACGTACCTAGTTTGGGACCACGGAGGCTATTGAAATTGCAAATGTTGGTGGAGATTTCTGGATGAGTTCAAGCACAAGCCACCATAACAAGGAATTTAACTAAAAGTGCTCGGTGGGAGACAACCCACCATGGTATGATCGCTCTTTTTAAATTTTAATTTTATTTTTTTTTGTTTGTTTTTAGTCTTATTTTATTTTATTTTCCGTAGTATCATTCATAACATCTGCATCAGCATCTGCATTTTGCATTCTGCATATTCTCTTAAAAAAAAAATCACACCACACGTGCGCATCGACCACGCATGGGCGTCGACTGCAAATCGACGTCGCCATCCAACGCCCAGAAAGATGGGTTGGAATCGTGTGGCTGGCATGCGTTAGGCACAATTTAGGCCACTGGTGCACGAATTATAAATCACACTTTTCACAACTCGTACCACTAACCAGCAAGTGCACTGGGTCGTCCAAGTAATACCTTACGTGAGTAAGGGTCGATCCCACAGAGATTGTCGGCTTAAAGCAAGCTATGGTTATTTTGTATTCTTAGTCAGGAAATCAGTGATAAGAGTGATTATATTTATGAAGAGTAAATAACATAAATTAAATAATACTTGTTATGCAGTAATGGAGAACAGATTGAGGATTTGGAGATGCTTTGTCTTTGAGTCACTGCTTTCCTTCCATCTTCTTCTTCACGCACGCAAGGCTCCTTCCATGGCAAGCTGTATGTTGGGTTTCACCGTCGTCAATGACTACCTCCCGTCCTCTCAGTGAAAAAGGTCCATGTACATGGCTAGTCATCTGTCGGTTCTCACTCGTATTGGAATAAGATCCATTAATCCTTTTGCGTCTGTCACTACGCCCAATACTTGTGAGTTTGAAGCTCGTCACAGTCATCCCTTCCCAGATCCTACTCAGAATACCACAGACAAGGTTTAGACATTCCGGATCTCAGGCATGGACGCCAATTGATTCTAGCTTTTACCACGAAGACTCTGGGTTCATGGGGTTGAACGCTCTGTTGTCAGGAGAGGCAATCAAACTCTTGAACCAGGAACCCAAGAGATATACACTCAACCTATTACAGATAGAATGTAAGTGGTTGTCAGGCACGTGTTCATAGGTAGAGAATGATGATGAGTGTCACGGATCATCACATTCTTCATGGTTAGGTACGAGTGAATATCGTAGAACAGAAACAAGCATGTTAAATAGAAAATAGAAGTAATTGCATTAATTCATCAAGACACAGCAGAGCTCCTCACCCCCAATCATGGGGTTTAGAGACTCATGCCATAGGGATACAATGTAAAACATAAAAATGTCATGTGGTACAAAATAGATCTCTATAATTTGTTTAAATACTGAACTAGTATCCTAGGTTTACAGAAAATGAGTAAACTATGATAGATAGTGCAGAAATCCACTTCTGGGGCCCACTTGGTGTGTGCTGGGGCTGAGACTTGAGCTTTACACGTGCCTAGGCTGTTTCTGGAGTTAAACGCCAGGTTGTAACCTGTTTTGGGCGTTTAACTCCAACTTATAACCTGTTTCTGGCGTTTAACGCCAGAATAGGGCAGAAAGCTGGTGTTGAACGCCAGTTTGCGTCTTCTAAACTCGGGTAAAGTATGGACTATTATATATTGCTGGAAAGCCCTGGATGTCTAATTTCAACTCAATTGAGAGCGCGCCATTTGAACTCCTTTAGCTCCAGAAATTCCACTTTGAGTGCAGGGCAGTCAGAATCCAACAGCATCTGCAGTCCTTTTTCAGCCTCAGAATCAGATTTTTGCTCAGGTCCCTCAATTTCAGCCAGAAAATACCTGAAATCACAAAAAAACACATAAACTCATAGTAAAGTCTAGAAATGTGATTTTTGCTTAAAAACTAATAAAAATATACTAAAAACTAAATAAATTATACTAAAAACTATGTAAAAACAATGCCAAAAAGCGTATAAATTATCCGCTCATCACAACACCAAACGTAAATTATTGCTTGTCCCCAAGCAACTGAAAATCAAATAGGATAAAAAGAAGAGAATATACTGTAAATTCCAAAATATCAATGAAACTTAGCTCCAATCAAATGAGTGGGACTAATAGCTTTTTGCCTCTTGAATAGTTTTGGCATCTCACTTTATCCATTGAAGTTCAGAATGATTGGCATCTATAGGAACTTAGAATTTACATAGTGTTATTGATTCTCCTAGTTCAGTATGTTGATTCTTGAACACAGCTACTTTATGAGTCTTGGCCGTGGCCTTAAGCACTTTGTTTTCCAGTATTACCACCAGATACATACATGCCACATACACATAACTGGGTGAACCTTTTCAGATTGTGACTCAGCTTTGCTAAAGTCCCTAATTAGAGGTGTCCAGGGTTCTTAAGCACACTCTTTTTTTTACTTTGGACCTTGACTTTAACCACTCAGTCTCAAGTTTTCACTTGACACCTTCACGCCATAAGCACATGGTTAGGGACAGCTTCGCTTAGCCGCTTAGGCCAGGATTTTATTCCTTTTGGTTTTAAGGGCTATTGGATTTTTACTCTTCCTTTTGGTTTTAAGAGCTTTTGACTTTTTCTGCTTGCTTTTTCCCTTTTCTTTCTCTCTTTTTTTTTTCGCTATTTTTTTTAATTTTTTTCTGCAAGCTTTTGCATTCACTGATTTTTCTTGCTTCAAGAATCATTTTTATGATTTTTCAGATTATCAAATAACATATCTCCTTTTTCATCATTCTTTCAAGAGCCAACATATTTAACATTCATAAACAATAATTTCAAAAGACATATGCACTTATAAGGATTCATAGGATGAATTTGAAAACATATGCACTTATTCATAAACAACAATTTCAAAAGACATATGCACTTATTCATAAACAAGCATTCATTCAGAAAACAAAATGTATTGTCACCACATCAAAATAATTAAACTAGTTTCAAGGATGAATTTGAAACCATGTACTTCTTGTTCTTTTGTTTTTAGAACAATTTTCAATTAAGAGAGGTGATGGATTCATAGGATATTCATAACTTTAAGGCATAGACTCTAATCTTTATTTATTATTTAATGGAAATAATATAATTAAGCATAAAAGTAGACACTTAGCAATAATAGAAACAAAAGACATAAAGACAAATGACTCTAATTTTAATACTCATATACTCTAAAAATAGATAAAAGGTTATCACAGAGTTAGGACTCAACAACCTTTATTTTGGGATGTAGATGCCTCTTTAGTCTGTGGGATGCTTGGTCCTTCAAGAGATAGCTTCTGATGCTTTAGTTCCTTCAGTTCACGCCCTTGCTCTTCTTGTTCCCTCGGCAGTTTGCAGAGCATGCTGTTTTGATTTTGCTGTTCTTCCTTCAGTTGATCCACAGCTTCTTGCAACTTGGTAACAGATGCTTCTATGCGCTCCCAATATTCAATTTGAGGGATTTCTAGGAGGAACTCCTGTGCTCTCCTCTTGATAGGGTCGTCCTGCACTTGTTGTCCTTCCATTGACTTTTTAGTGATTGGTTTCTCAACTGATACATACTCATCTACTCCCATCTTTACCCCAGCATCTTTACATAGCATAGAGATTAGGCTTGGATAGGCCAATTTGGCATCTTTGGAGTTCTTGTTTGTAATTGTGTAAAGCTCACAAGAAATCAGCTAATGAACTTCAACTTCTTTTCCCAACATAATGCAATGAATCATTACTGCTCTTTTGAGGGTGACATCAGAGCAGTTGCTAGTGGGCAGTATAGAACGCCCAATGAAGTCCAGCCAGCCTCTGGCGACTGGTTTGAAATATCCTCTCTTGAGTTGGTTTGGGACACCCTTTGTGTTGGTTGTCCATTTGGTCCCCGGGAGGCATACGTCCTCTAGAATTTTGTCCAAGCTCTTATTCGATCTTATCATTCTTCTATTAAAGGATTCCGGGTCATCTTGCAGTTGAGGCAGCTTGAAGATTTTCCTTATTTTGTCAGGGTGAGTGTGAACAATCTTCCCTCTGACCAGAGTTCGATAGTCATAGAATGCGGTTCCAGCTATTCTCTGCCTGTCTGTCTGCCACAGATTAGAGTAGAATTCCTGAACCATGTTTCTTCCCACCTTTGTTTCAGGATTAGCTAGGACTTCCCAGCTCCTGTTTCGAATTTGCTCTTGGATCTCCGGATATTCGTCTTTTTTCAGATCGAATTTAACTTCCGGGATCACTGACCTTAGACCCATTATTTTGTAGTAATGGTCTGAATGTTCTTTGGTTATGAACTTCCCTTGATTCCAAGGTGGTTTTGGAATATTCTCTTTCTTGCCTCTGGAGTTGGTTTGTTTTCCCTTAGGAGCCATGATCTTGGTGGGTATTGGCTTAGTGATCACGGATAAACACACCAAACTTAGAGGTTTGCTTGTCCTCAAGCAAAAGAAAGGAAAGGAAAGGGATAGAGGGAGAGCCAAGTTCGAATTGTGGAAAAGAGGAGGAGGCCGAACGAGGATTTAAAGGGAAGAGGGGTGGGTTTTCGAAAATTTTTGAAAAAGATATGATAGAAAGTGTGATTTGGAAAAGATAAGTATGATAGGAAAAGATGTAATTTTAAATTGAAAAGATATGAAAGATATTTGAAAAAAGATAGATTTGTTCTAAAAATATTGTGAAGATTTGAAAAAGATATTGATGAGTTTGAAAGAAATTTGAAAAAGATAGATTTGTTTTGAAAAAGATTTTAGAAGAGGTTGAAGAAGAATTGAGAAAGATTTAATTTATGGATTAAGATAATTTTAAAAAAAAAAAATTTTTGAAAGAAAAAGTTTAAAAAATGAAAGTATGGGAACATGTTTATGCAAGAAAAATGGATTGAAATATGAAAATTTGAAAAAAAAAATCAAGTTGGGAACAAAAACTTCCTCCCCTCCATAATCCTGGTGTTAAACGCCCAATTGCTGCCTGTTTTGGGCGTTTAACGCCCATCTGTAGCCTCTTCTGGGCGTTTAACGCCCAGCTGTTGCTTCTGACTGGTGTTAAATGCCAGAAATCTTTCGTCACTGGGCATTTTTCTGAACGCCCAGGATGCTGCAGGCATGGCGTTAAACGCCCAGAATGGTGCCCATTCTGGCGTTTAACGCCCAAAAAGGTATCTTTACTGGCGTTAAACGCCCAGTAAATGCTTCTTTTAGGCGTTTAACGCCCAAATATACCACTTACTGGCGTTTTCTTGCCAGTGAGCTCCTTCTCCCTATTTTGTATTCTGAATCCTTCTGTAACCCTGTGAACTTATGCAATTGATTCTTTACCTTAAAGATTATTTATATTAAACTTATATAATTAAAAATAAATAAATAAATAAAAAGCTTTGCTAATGGCTGGGTTGCCTCCCAGCAAGCGCTTCTTTATTGTCGTTAGCTGGACCTTGCTGAGCTTTTAATCTAGCCTCAGCCTTGAGCACTCTTGCTCAACATTGCCTTCAAGATAATGCTTGATTCTCTGTCCATTAACAATGAACTTCTTATTAGAATCAATGTCTTGAAGCTCCACATAGCCATATGGTGACACACTTGTAATCATATATGGTCCCCTCCACCGGGATTTCAGTTTCCCGGGGAATAGCCTGAGCCCAGAGTTAAACAGCAGAACCTTTTGTCCTGGTTCAAAGATTCTAGATGACAGCTTTCTGACATGCCACCTTTTTGCTTTCTCTTTGTAAAGCTTGGCATTTTCGAAAGCAGTGAGTCTGAATTCCTCTAGCTCATTCAGCTGGAGCAATCTTTTTTCTCCGGCTAAATTGGCATCAAAGTTTAGGAATCTGGTTGTCAAGTAGGCCTTATGCTCCAGTTCCACAGGCAGATGACAGGCCTTACCATACACAAGCTGGTGTGGGGAGGTCCCTATAGGAGTCTTCAATGTTGTTCTGTAAGCCCACAGAGCATCATCCAAGCTTCTCACCCAATCCTTTCTACGGGTACTTACAGTCTGTTCCAGGATTCTTTTTAGTTCTCTATTAGAGACTTCAGCTTGCCCATTTGTCTGTGGATGATATGGAGTTGCCACCTTGTGGCTAATTCCATACCAGACCATAGTAGAGTAAAGCTGTTTGTTGCAGAAGTGAGTGCCCCCATCACTGATTAGTGCTCTAAGGACACCAAACCTGCTGAAGATATGTTTCTGGAGGAACTTCAGCATTGTTTTAGTATTATTAGTGGGTGTGGCAATGGCTTCTACCCATTTGGATACATAGTCGACTGCCACCAGAATATAAGTGTTTGAGTATGATGGTAGGAAAGGCCCCATGAAGTCAATACCCCATACATCAAACAACTCAATCTCCAAGATTCCTTGTTGAGGCATGGCGTAACCATAAGGCAGATTACCAGCTCTTTGGCAACTGTCACAGTTATGTACAAACTCTCAGGAATCTCTATAGAGTGTAGGCCAGTAGAAGCCACATTGGAGGACCTTGGTGGCTGTTCGATCACCTCTGAAATGACCTCCATATTGTGACCCATGGAATGCCATAAGATCTTCTGTGCTTCTTCTCTAGGCACACACCTACGGATTATTCCGTCTGCACATCTCTTAAAGAGATAGGGTTCATCCCACAAGTAGTACTTTGCATCAGTAATTAATTTTTTCTTTTGTTGCCTGCTGTACTCCTTGGGTATGAACCTTGCAGCTTTATAGTTTGCAATGTCTGTAAACCATGGTGTTTCCTGAATGGCGAACAAATGCTCATCCGGAAAGGTTTCAGAGATCTCAATAGAGGGAAAGAACGCCCCTTCTACTGGTTCTATCCGGGACAGATGATCAGCCACTTGGTTTTCTATCCCTTTTCTGTCTCTTATTTCTATATCAAACTCTTGCAGAAGCAACACCCATCTTATGAGCCTGGGTTTTGAATCCTGCTTTGTAAGTAGATATTTAAGAGCAGCATGGTCAGTGTACACAATCACTTTGGATCCTACTAAGTATGATCTAAACTTGTCAATGGCATAAACCACTGCAAGCAATTCTTTTTCGGTGGTTGTGTAATTTTTCTGGGCATCATCTAAAACACGACTAGCATAATAAATGACATGCAGAAGCTTATCACGCCTCTGCCCCAATACTGCACCAATGGCATGGTCACTGGCATCACACATTAGTTCGAATGGTAATGTTCAGTCTGCTGCAGAAATAACTGGTGCTATGACCAGCTTAGCTTTCAGAGTTTCAAACGCCAGCAGACACTCTGTGTCAAACACAAATGGCGTGTCAGCAGCTAGCAGGTTGCTTAGAGGTTTTGCGATTTTTGAAATATCCTTTATAAACCTCCATTAGAATCCTGCATGCCCTAGAAAGCTTCTGATTGCCTTAATATTGGCAGGTGGTGGTAATTTTTCAATTACCTCTACTTTAGCTTGATCCACCTCTATTCCTTTGTTTGAAATTTTATGCCCAAGGACAATCCCTTCAGTCACCATAAAGTGACATTTTTCCCAGTTTAAAACCAGGTTAGTCTCTTGGCATCTTTTCAGAACCAGTGTCAGCTGATCAAGACAGGAGTTGAATGAGTCTCCATATACTGAGAAGTCATTCATGAAGACTTCCAGAAAATTTTCCACCATATCAGAGAAAATAGAGAGCATGCATCTCTGAAAGGTTGCAGGTGCATTACACAGCCCAAATGGCATCCTCTTGTAGGTAAATACTCCAGATGGACATGTGAATGCTGTTTTCTCTTGATCTGGGGATCTATTACAATTTGGTTATAGCCTGAATAGCCATCCAGAAAGCAGTAATAATCATGACCTGCTAGTCTTTCTAGCATCTGGTCTATGAATGGTAAAGGAAAATGATCCTTTCTGGTGGCTGTGTTGAGCCTTCTATAGTCAATACACATGCGCCACCCTGTAACTGTTCTTGTAGGAACCAGTTCATTTTTTTCATTATGAACCACTGTCATGCCTCCCTTTTTGGGGACAACTTGGACAGGGCTCACCCAGGGGCTATCAGAAATAGGATAAATAATCCCAGCCTCCAGTAACTTGGTGACCTCTTTCTGCATCACTTCCTTCATGGCTGGATTTAGCGGCCTCTGTGGTTGAACCACTGGCTTAGCATCATCCTCCAATAGGATCTTGTGCATGCATCTAGCTGGGCTTATGCCCTTAAGGTCCCTTATGGACCACCCAAGAGCTGTCTTGTGTGTCCTCAGCACTTGAAGTAGTGCTTCCTCTTCCTGTGGATTTAAAGCAGAGCTTATGATCACCGGAAAAGTGTCACCTTCTCCCAGAAATGCATATTTCAGGGATGGTGGTAATGGTTTGAGCTCAGGTTTTGGAGGTTTTTCCTCTTCCTGAGGAATTTTCAGAGGCTCTTTTATCTCCTCTGAATCCTCCAAATCAGGCTGAGCATATTTAAAAATGTCTTCTAGCTCTGATTTGAGACTCTCAGCCATGTTGATCTACTCTACCAAAGAGTCAATAAGATCAACTTTCATGCAATCTTTTGGTGTGTCTGGATGCTGTATGGCTTTGACAGCATTTAACTTGAACTCATCCTCATTGACCCTCAAGGTTACTTTCCCCTTTTGGACATCAATGAGAGTTCGTCTAGTTGCTAGGAAAGGTCTTCCTAGAATGAGAGTAGCACTCTTGTGCTCCTCCATTTCCAGCACTACAACGTTAGTGGGAAAGGCGAATGGCCCAACCCTGACAATCATGTCTTCAATCACGCCTGATGCGTATTTAATGGAGCCATCAGCAAGTTGGAGACATATCCTGGTTGGTTTGACTTCTTCAGTTAAACCAAGCTTTCTGATAGTGGATGCAGGTATTAGGTTGATGCTTGCCCTAAGATCACATAAAGCTGTCTTGTTGCAATCACCCTCTAATATGCATGGTATCATAAAGCTCCCGGGATCTTTAAGCTTTTCTGGAAAGCTTTTTAGAGTGACTGCACTGCATTCCTCAGTGAGGAGAACTCTTTCAGTTTCTCTCCAATCCTTCTTATGACTCAAGATCTCTTTCATGAACTTGGCATAAGAGGGTATTTGCTCAAGTGCCTCTACAAACGAAATCTTTATTTAAAGAGTCCTGAGGTAGTCTGCAAAGTGAGCAAATTGCTTATCCTGCTCCTCTTGGCGGAGTTTTTGAGGATAAGGCATCTTGGCTTTGTATTCCTCAACCTTGGTTGCTGCAGGTTTATTTCCTACAAAGGTGGTTAGAAAAGCCTTTTTAGAGGGGATGTTATCAGCACTTGTGTGTGTCTGATCCCTTACTGGCGTTTGAATGCCAGGGTTGGAAGCTTGATTGGCGTTGGACGCCAACTTCTTACCTGTTTCTGGCGTTTGAACGCCAGAACTGAGCTTCCATTGGGCGTTTGACGCCAGCTCCTTACCTGTTCCTGGCATTTGAACGCCAAAACTGTGCGTGGGTTGGGTGTTTAACGCCAGCTTTGCATCCTTTTCTGGCATTTGAATGCCAGAGTTATTCCTCTCTGGGCTCTTACTGTCCTCAGAGGGATTTTGGATAGTATTTTGCTCATCCTCTGTCAGTTGTTCTTTTCTTGGCTTTCTGCTGCTCTGAAGTGAGGTATTTAATGTTTTTCCACTTCTTAATTGAACTGCCTGGCACTCGTCTGTTATCTACTTTGATAACTACTGTTTTGTCTGATTCAACTGTGCTTCCATGTTTTTATTAGCATTTTTAGTGTCTTGTAGCATCTCCTTGAATTCTGCTAGCTGTTTTGTTAGAAAACACAATTGTTGATTGAGTTCAGCAACTTGTTCTGGAGGACCAAGCTCAGTAGATACTGCTTTGGCTTCTTCTTTTATGGAGGACCCACTACTTATGTACAGATGCTGATTTCTAGCAACTATATCAATAAGCACTTGAGCCTCTTCAATAGTTTTTCTCATGTGTATAGATCCACCAGCTGAGTGGTCCAGAATATCAGAGCTCTTTCTGTAAGCCCATAGTAGAAGATGTCTAATTGCACCCACTCTAAAAACATTTCAGAAGGACATTTCCTTAGCATCCCTCTGTATCTCCCAGGCATTATAAAGGGATTCATCATCCTCTTGTTTAAAGCCTTGGATGTCCAGCCTTAGCTGTGTCATCCTTTTTGGAGGAAAATATTGATTCAGGAATTTGTCTGATAACTGTTTCCATGTTCTTATGCTTGCTGTAGGTTGGTTATTTAACCACCTTTTAGCTTGATCTTTTACAGTAAATGGAAACAGTAACAGCCTGTATACATCTTGATCTACCTCCTTGTCACGTACTGTGTCAGCAATTTGTAAGAATTGTGCCAGAAACTCAGTAGGTTCTTCCTGTGGAAGACCGGAATACTGGCAGTTTTGCTGCACCATGACAATGAGCTGAGGATTTAGCTCGAAATTGCCTGCTTTGATGGAGGGTATATAGATACTACTCCCATATGCAGTAGTAGTGGGGTTAGCATATGACCCCAGAGTCCTTCTGGACTGTTCATTTCCACTTAGATCCATGACGGAGAAAGGGAGATGATGTGAATTGCAAGTAAAATATATTTTTTTTTAATTAAAAATAACTGAGAAAAATGAAATAAAAAAAAGTAAAATAATTAGAAGATAAAATATAGATTTCTAAAATTAAAAGAAAAAGAAAATAAAAAGAAGTTTGACTGTTGAATTGACTAATTAATTGAAAAGATTTGAAAATTTTTTGAATATGATTTTCGAAAAAGATTTGAATTTTGAATTTTTAAAACTAAGATAAGATAAAATAGAAAGTTTTAAAATAAAAATCTGAATTTTTAAAGAAAAATTTCGAAAATTAATTGAAACAAAGTGAAAAGATATTTTTGAATTTAATGAAGAAAGAGAAAAACACACAAAAGACAGAAGACTTAAAATTTTTAGACCTAATGCTCCTTGTTTTTCGAAAATTTTGGAGGAAAAACACCAATGAACACCAAACTAAAAAATTTTAAAATCAAAATACAAAGAAGACTCAAGAACACCTTGAAGACTCACAAGAACAACAAGAATAAAATTCAAAGACTCAAGAACATAAAAAGAACACCAAACTTAAAACTTTTAGGAAAACTAAAATAAATTTTCGAAAATCAAAGAAAAATAACAAAAGAACATCAAACTTAAAAGTTTGGCACAAGATTTAATTAAAGAAAAATTATTTTTGAAAAAGTTTTAAAAATGAAATACTCAATTACCAAGAACATAAGCACAACGCTCTAGCCAATTGAAAGGAAATACTCAATTAGTTAACGTGGTAGTTAACGTGGGCAAAAGTCCCACCTGGCAGCCTGTCCATGCCTTCTTCAAACACGCATAACTTGAGCCAAAAAGCTCCAAATGAGGTGATTCCAGTGGCATTGGAAAGTAGGACTCCAGAGCTTTCCAAGCATATATGGCACTATATGGTTGACACTAAATTTGAGGGAGAAAACCTGCCCCGAAAGTGTAAAGATGAACATGGTATCAACCTGTAGTAAGGCCACCTGACCAATTCACCTTCCAAGAAGTGTAACTCGAGTTGTAGAGCTCCAAATGATGCGCTTCCAAAGGCATTGGAAAGTAGACATCCAGGGCTTTCCAAAAATATATAATAGTATGGGGTGAACACTAAGTTTGAGCTTCAGAAACTGGCAATAATGAAGCCCTGATTGCTAGCGTTATTGGCACTCAAGTTTTTCATTAACGCTAGAAACTATGCCAGCGACCATATCCACTTCAAAGGAGCATAACTTGAGCTAAAGAGGTCCAATTGAGATGATTCTAGTTGTATTAGAAAGCTGACATTCAGAGCTTTCCAACGATATATAATACTCTATAGTGGACATGAAATTGGAGCACAAAAAAGAGGCATCTTTTAAGCCCCAAAAACACCAACTAGGCAGCAAGTGCAACGTTAGCCACAATAACTTTAGCACTAACGCCACACTTGTAGCGTTAGTGTGGCTAACTTTAGCACTAACTTTAGCACCTGGACCTCAACTTGACTCACTCTCTCTCAAGTCCACTTCAAAGCTCAAGCAAGCAAGCCCACAATTGTCAACCAATCAAGACCACAAGAAGCATCTAGAATAGGAATTTTCATTTAATTGTAATTTGCTTTTAATTTCATTTTGTAATTTAGGAGAGCCTATATAAAGGCCTTAGTCTTTACATTGAAAGAAATCGGGGGAAATTCTGGAAATCTTGGAATGGGGGATTGAAGAGGGGTCTTCGGACTCCCTCCCCTCACACACTTTTCCTTTTCTTTCTTTTCTTTGTACTTTTCATTTATGAATTTTGAAGTTTCAATTTTAGTTTTAATCTTCATCTTTACTTTTCTGCATTTTCTTTCTTTTCTATTTTTGTAGAGCAATGATCAACTAACTCTTTACATTGGGTTAGAGAGCTCTATTGTGATTCAATGGATTAAGTGTAGTTCTTATTCTTCTTCTTCTTTCTTTCCTCTTGATTTTACTAGAGAGCTTTCAATCTTCATCCAATTGGGTAGTTATCTTGGAAAAGAAACTATTCATACTTGGATCTCTTCTGAACCTTGAAAGAGGAATGAAGAAATCATTCTAGAAATGCTTTCTCATGCTAGACCAAATTGGGTGTGGATGGATATGTGACTATAATCCTTCCAACACTTGATTTGGGAAATGCATGTGGTATAATCAGTGACCATACTTCATCTCTTCTCATGAGCAATTGAGAGATTGAATTATTGCCAAGGAGATCAATGAACGCATTGATTGAGGAAGAGATGAGAATGAACTTGATCCGGAGGATTGCAATATCTCTTGATCCTAATGTTCATTTTATTTTTAGTTCCTACATTTACTTTTCTTGCCATTTTACTTTTCTGCACTTTATTGCTTTCTTTACTTTTCTGCCAATTTACATTTCCTTGTTGCTTATCACTCCAATTTGATTCGTCTAACTAGGATAATCAATTAACCATTGATTGCTTAATCCGTTAATCTCTGTGGGATTCGACCTCACTCTATTGTAAGTTATTACTTGACGACAATTCGGTATACTTGCCGAAGGGAGATTAGTTATGAGACAAGTTTTCCGTGCATCAATTAATAAAGAAAAATAATAAATTTTTGGAAAATTTTTGAAAAGAAAATAAAAGACTCTGACCCAAAAGACAAAATTTTCCTAATCTAAGCAATAAAATGAACCGTCAGTTGTCCAAACTCGAACAATCCCCGTCAACGGTGCCAAAAACTTGTTGCACGAATTGTAAATCACACTTTTCACAACTCGTACCACTAACCAGCAAGTGCACTGGGTCGTCCAAGTAATACCTTACGTGAGTAAGGGTCGATCCCACGGAGATTGTCGGCTTAAAGCAAGCTATGGTTATTTTGTAATTCTTAGTCAGGAAATCAGTGATAAGAGTGATTATATTTATGAAGAGTAAATAACATAAATTAAATAATACTTGTTATGCAGTAATGGAGAACAGATTGAGGATTTGGAGATGCTTTGTCTTTGAGTCACTGCTTTCCTTCCATCTTCTTCTTCACGCACACAAGGCTCCTTCCATGGCAAGCTGTATGTTGGGTTTCACCGTCATCAATGGCTACCTCCCGTTCTCTCAGTGAAAAAGGTCCATGTACATGGCTAGTCATCTGTCGGTTCTCACTTGTATTGGAATAAGATCCATTAATCCTTTTGCGTCTGTCACTACGCCCAATACTTGTGAGTTTGAAGCTCATCACAGTCATCCCTTTCCAGATCATACTCAGAATACCACAGACAAAGTTTAGACGTTTCGGATCTCAGGCATGGCCGCCAATTGATTCTAGCTTTTACCACGAAGACTCTGGGTTCATGGGGTTGAATGCTCTGTTGTCAGGAGAGGCAATCAAACTCCTGAACCAGGAACCCAAGAGATATACACTCAAGCTATTACAGATAGAACGTAAGTGGTTGTCAGGCATGCATTCATAGGTAGAGAATGATGATGAGTGTCACAGATCATCACATTCTTCATGGTTAGGTACGAGTGAATATCTTAGAACAGAAACAAGTGTGTTGAATAGAAAATAGAAGTAATTGCATTAATTCATCAAGACACAACAGAGCTCCTCACCCCCAATCATGGGGTTTAGAGACTCATGCCGTAGAGATACAATGTAAAACGTGAAAATGTCATGAGGTACAAAATAGATCTCTAAAAGTTGTTTAAATACTGAACTAGTATCCTAGGTTTACAGAAAATGAGTAAACTATGATAGAAAGTGCAGAAATCTACTTCTGGGGCCCACTTGGTGTGTGCTGGGGTTGAGACTTGAGCTTTACATGTGCCTAGGCTGTTTTTGGAGTTAAACGCCAGGTTGAAACCTGTTTTGGGCGTTTAACTCCAGAATAGGGCAGAAAGCTGGCGTTGAATGCCAATTTGCGTCATCTAAACCCGGGCAAAGTATAGACTAATATATATTGCTGGAAAGCTCTGGATGTCTACTTTCCAACGCAATTGAGAGCGTGCCATTTGGACTCCTGTAGCTCCAGAAATTCCACTTTGAGTGCATGGAGGTAAGAATCCAACAGCCTCTGCAGTCCTTTTTCAGCCTCTGAATCAGATTTTTGCTCAGGTCCCTCAATTTCAGCCAGAAAATACCTGAAATCACAGAAAAATACACAAACTCATAGTAAAGTCCAGAAATGTGATTTTTTCTTAAAAACTAATAAAAATATACTAAAAACTAATTAAATCATACTAAAAAATATGCCTTAATTGAAACAAAGAGTTGCGCCAAAATGGCGCTGAACTCGTGCGCTTAGCACAATTCTGGTCGACGTGCTCGCATGCTTCACGCGTGCGCGTCATCTTCACCCATCCCTACTCGTGCATTCGCGTCAATGACGCTTTCGCGTCGTTGCACTTTCACCTCATGCACGCTCTCGCGTGACCCACCCGTCCGTGTGGATTTAAATTCCCTAACCCCTGATGCGAAAACCCTAGCCTCCCCTTCGCGTCATTTTCCACCCCCCAACCCCTCAACGCTTTCTCTCCCTCCTCTAACCTTCCACCCACCACCAGCCACCACCGTCGCCGACCAAGTCCACCACGCCGCCCTCACCCCATCCTCACGCCCCTCTTCCCCCATTCTCTTCCTCTTATTCCCCTTCCTCGCTCCTCCCTCCCCTGCCTCCACCGCGGCCGAACCAGCCCCGCCGCCACCATCGACGACCTCGCCGCCACCATCACCCCCCTCCTTCCTTTTCTTCTCTCCCTTCTCTTCCTCTTCTTAACCCTGCCCCGTCGCCCACCCCAACTCCGCCACCACCGTGCCACCACCAGAACCAGCCACACCTCCTTGTGCTGCCGCAGAGCCGCCGCGCCGTCCCTGCTTCCAGCAACACCAACCCTCTTTCTTCTTTCCCCAATTCTAGTTTCACACCACCCCCTAGGTTTCACTGCCTCTATCTCTACAAACTCAAATTCTACTTCTGTTAAATTAGATTAATTAGGTTAGTCATTTTGTTAGAATTAGGATAGTTAGAGATGCATGTTCGTAGTGGATTTTAGGTGGTTAGGTATCTAGGATGTGATTAGTGGATTTAGGTCTGATAATTGCACCGTTCTTGCTGCTTGCTTTATTTGTTTCGCAATTCTGAAATTGCTGTGCTGTTGATGTTGCTATTCACTCCTGTTCCATTCTTGCTCGATACTATTTTGTTTCATCGGATCTTAATTGAGTGTTGCCAATGCCTATATAACTGCACATACATTACATTCTTGTTGACATTTGCTTTATCCTCGTTGATTCAGTAAGCCGAATACATTGCATCCATATCCTATATTCTTACTTGCTTTCTGAATTTGCTAAAGCCAGGTTGATTACATATACCTGATTATTGCTGTTTTGGATTAGCTAAATCACTTATTGCTGTTTTGGATTGGCTAAACTTGCTTATTGCCTATACTTGCTATTTTTGGTCTTACCTATTCTAGGATTCATATAAGCTGCTAATCTTGCTTAAAAGTAACGCTACTTGCATTATTAGGATATTTGATTTTCCGGGAACATTCCTTTTACCGCCGAAATGCTGCCCAATTTTTTTCTACAAAATCGGTTTCACATAACTGCTATTCATGACTCGCCTTTGGTACTTTCGCATTGTGTTTTCCTTAGTTTAAACCAAAGTCACCTCATGACATGTTGGGCTAGCATTTACGATATCTTTTGGTTCCCTTCCAACTTCAATTGCATTATTGATGATTCTTAATACTTTTCATGCTTCTTTTATTTTCATGTTTATCATCAATAATCTGTAATTTCTGCTTGAATGTGAGTTGCTTGTACTTCAAGTTTGTGCAATTTTTTGTTAACTAGGAACTACACTACCATGCCACTAACTTTAACTTCACTTGTTAACTCTTAACTGCATTAACCTTCTAACTTCTCTCTTAGTTTTCAACTAACTACTTTCAATCCATTTCAAGGCATGATTAGTGTTGTTCCTGACAAACAAGCATTCCGTATATCATAGATCTTGGATTGTGATTTTTATTTAAATTCTTTGATTTTTAGCTTGCATACAGCCCAAAATTCTATATCTATCTAACTCACTTCATCCTTATATTGCTATTTTATTCCTCTTTTGCCCATCTATGCTTATATTCATAAAATACTATTTGCTTACCTGTTTTTCTGCTCTAGTTTAATAAACTGTATCTTGGAACCTCTGCTTTTCAAGATGTCTGACCCTAAAGGGAAAGGAAAAGCTAAAGCAGGCACAGGCAAAAGGAAAAGAGGAGAGTCCTCTATGGCTATCCTGGATATACTACATGATGATTCCTGGCGGGAGAAGAATTTTACTCCGTAGGAAAAAATTGATCAATTAGTGCCTGCAACCGACCCAGTCAAGTTTACAAACCGATATTGTGAACTGAAGTATCCAATCTTTGCAACTTCAAGGAACTTATACCTAGAAAAGACCCTCTGAATTCCAGCTGAATTACAGTAGTACACGACAGAACAAATCAAACAAAGAGGCTAGTTCTTTCTGGAGAGGAACTTGACTGAGGTAAATACATCCTGGGTCTGGGAATTTTTTTGCAACTATTTTAAAACGACCCTAGATGGAGTGTAGCTCAGAGGTAAACAAATTCTAGTTAATGAGGAGGCGATTGAAGATATCCTCCATTTTCTGCCTAAATCTGACCAGCCCGATGGTTATCAGCAGGCTGAAGAAGACATGAGATTTATGAGGTTTGACTGGGAAGCAGTGAAGCGCACTATAGCTATTGATCCTACTGTCCCATGGGTCATGGATAAGTCAACAGTGACCCCAAAGGGCATAAAAATTATTTATCTGAATGATGAGGCTCAGCTATGGCAACAAATCCTGATCAATTATGTGATGCCGAGCACTCACGAGACTGAGGTGCCAGCTACCATGATTACCCTTATCTGGTGCGTGATGGAGGGCAAGGATCTATACCTTCCCTGATTTATCCGGTATTCCACGTCCAGGGTTCATGTCCGAGGCACTCTGCTCTTCCCCTATTTGATCACTCAGATGGGCCGCCGAGCTGAGGTGCCCTGGGAGCTTGCGATTGAGAAGCCACCAGCCGCCGACTACAAGAAGATCATCCCACATGGCAGGAAGTTCCAGGCTCTGGGCTACAGACCACCCTCTCTTATTGCCTCCGTTGAGGCAGCCACATCTTCTGCTGCCCCTTCAGCACCTGCTGCACCAGCCACCGCCACAGCACTTTCACCTGCTTCCCAGCCCATTTACCACTTAGTGTACCGCCTCTTTGAACGGATGGACCAGATAGAGTGCCGCAACCAGCGGCGATATGAGCGGTCTGAGCGTCGCAACAAGCGACGCTATGAGCATTTAAAGTTGATAATCCGGTCAGACCACACTAACATCCCCTCCGAGCCTGACACACCATCAGAGCCATCTGAGGAGGAGGCGGATCACCAGGAGAATGATGCACGAGCAGAGGCTGAGCAGGCAGGACCCGAGCAGGCTACGCCATATCATGAGGAGCCCTAGCAGATACAGCCGGCCGACCCAAAGATCATTCTACAGACAGAGCCTCCGCTTCAGCATGTAGATCCCCAGACACCCACACAGACTACAGGACCTCAGGCCGCCACAGAGACACCAGCAGCACACCCTTACGGAGATGACGCTTCTTCCACCCGCTTGATTGAGCATCGAGGACGATGCTATTATATAAGTGTGGGGAGGTCGCCATCTCTGGCAAACTTTATTTTGGTGAACCACTTTCAGACTCTTTATCCTATTTTATTTCTTTTTCTGTATTTTTATTTTATTTTCTTTTATCTTATCTTATTTTCCTTTCAGTACTTGCACATTTTCTTTTACTGTATTTCTGTTTATTTTTACTTCATTACATTTTGCACTTTGGGTTATATATATCTTAGATATTTAGCTTAATTTGCACTCTTAGCTTATTAGTTATGATATAGAAAATATGGATTATTTAGTTTAGTTTACCCTTTTAGCATATGATAATTTGGTTTAATTGAACATAAAGAGTAAACTAGAAATTTTTAAATTTTCATAATCACAACAATCCACTTAGCATATATAGATATATAATGATAAATGTTGGTAAATTGACGACATTTTTTCAAGGAATATATTTATTTTTATAAAAGCCATTCAAACATTCACATTGATTAGAGTTGGAACTCTTTACTCTTACTTGCATGATATACATAACTGATATATGGATTTTGAGTCAAAGAACACACAACCTGTGAGTTTTTGAGCTTAGTTGCATGGTTATATTATTTAACCATAGTTTTCATTCTTGTGTACTTCCTTCTCTATGCTTATGATCTCTGCTTTATTTCATTCTATATGTCCAATATTCAATGTATTTACATGCATGAATATAATTGAGGCCATGTTTCTTTAAAAAGCTCACTTATCCCCAAACAGCCTACCCTTTCAATTGTCTTTGTTTGCCACCTTGAGCCTTTTAATCCCCATTTATTCTGTATTTTACCACATCACTAGCCTTAAGCAGAAAAATCAAATGAAATACCCCAAATTGGATCTTTGGTTAGCTTAAGATAGAAATTGTGTATCAATTAAGTGTGGGGAACCATGGGAACATGGGTTGATAGGAAATGATTAAATTGACAAAATAATCAGAATTTGGGTGCATGCTCATGTGAGAATCAAATAATTAAAATACCATGTGCACTGATATTTTATGTTTGTGCTAAAAAAAAAATCTCTTTAAATAAATAAATAAGGGGATAAAATTACCCCAATAATGAGTTTAGTGAAAAGATCAATGCACATAGGATAAAATCAAAAATAATTTGATGCATGAGTATGTGATACAAAAGTGGGAAATTGGGTAACTAGGCATAGTGTTAGAATCGTATAAAATAAGTATATATTAGGTGAGATCTTAGACTAATCAAAGATTCAAATTTATAGCTCACTTAGCCATATATATATATATATATATATATATATATATATATATATATATATATATCCTCACCTTTGCCTTGACCCCATTACAACCTTGAAAAGACCTCATGATGTTTGAATGTATACATTAAATATTTGTTGATTGGTTAGATGAAGAATAAAGGTTTAGAAAGCATGACTAGAGAAGAATAGAGTAATTAACCCCAAACACTGAGTGATTAGAGTTCATACACAAATCCAGTGAGGGTTCAATAGCTCATTTTCATATATACATGTTTAATCACTGATTGTCTTGCAAGTTTGTGAACTCTTTTGATTAACTCAACTCAATTGTGAATGTGTTTTAACATGATTTAGCCTTTGGCTGTACATATATGTTTCCTTGAAGAATTTGACTCAATTTAACCACATGTAAGCTTTATATATATAAGTGGATAATAATTAGAATTGCATGATTCATTTAGGTAGCTTGCATTTAGAATAGATTGCATTGCATAAGATTCTACCATTCTACCTTCACCCTTTTTCAGTTTCTCTTGAATATAGCATGAGGACATGCTAATGTTTAAGTGTGGGGAGGTTGATAAACCACTATTTTATGATTTATCTTGTGCTCAATTGAGTGGTTTTTATCAATTCTTCACCCACTTATTCATATAATTTGCATGATTTTACAATTCCTTCCCTATTCTATGATATATGTGAAAACATGTTTCCTATGCCTTAAAAATATTAATTCTAATTATCCTTTATTACCATTCAATGCTGTGATCTATGTGTTAAGTATTTTCAGGCTTCATAGGGCAGGAATGGCTTAGAGGATGGAAAGGAAACATGCAAAAGTGGAAGGAACAATAAAAATAAAGTATTTGAGGAACTGGCAGCGACGCGCACACATAGACGAAGCGGACGCGTGCCTCGTGCAGAATATAAGCGACGCGTACGCGTGACTGATGCGTATGCATGGGAAGAAAAATCGCCAAATGACGCGCATGCGTGACCTACGCATACGCGTGACAGACGCCACGTGCAGAAAGTTACAGAATTCGCCGCTAGCGATTTCTGGACCCTTTTTGGGCCCAAATCCAAGCCCAGAAACACAGAATAGAGGCTGGAGAGTCGGGGAATCACTTGAACAATCAATCATTCATTCATTATAGAGAATTTTAGGTTTTAGATGTAGTTTTCTAGAGAGAAAGGTTCTCTCCTCTCTCTTAGGTTTTAGGATTAGGATTTCTTCATTTACTTCATTCCAGGTTCAATGTTCCTTTAAATTAGTTTCTCTTTTACTTTTATTTGTTCTAATACTTTGCTTTCTCTATTTCACTTGCTAATTACTTATGTTACCAAATTAGCTTATGAAATCCTATGTTTAATTTAATTTCTTTATTTAATGCAAATTGAGGTATTTCAGATTTATGTTGCTTTCTTCTATTTATGATATAAATAATTTGGATTTTTTCCCTTTTGGCTTTGGTTAAGTAATTGGTGACACTTGAGTTGTCAAACTCAACTGTTGATTGAAAATTAGAAATTGTTGATTGATTTGGATCCCTCTAAAGTTAGTCTTTCCATAGGAGTTGACTAGGACTTGAGGAATCGAGTTGATTAGTCCACTTGACTTTCTTTTATTTAGTAAGGGTTAACTAAGTGGGAGCAATAACAATTCTCATCGCACCTGATAAGGATAACTAGGATTGGATTTCCAATTCTTATGCCTTGCCAAGAGTTCTTCTAGTTATTAATTTACTTCCCTGCCATTTACTATTCTTGCTTTTTATCTTAATAAAACCCCAAAGTTTCCCAGAAAACTCATAACCAATAATAAAATACACCTCCCTGTAATTCCTTGAGAGACGACCCGAGGTTTAAATACTTCGGTTATAAATTTTATTGGGTTTACTTTAGTGACAAACAAGTTTTTATACGAAAGGATTTTTTGCTGGTTTAGAAACTATACTTGCAACGAGAATTTATTTGTGAAATTCTTTACTAGTAGAAATCCGTTCGTCAACTCTGTATTGAGAGAAGATTTTCATGCTTCCTCTCCATGGTTACAGAAGAAGATCCTTGAGCCTTAAACACAAGGTAGTCCTCATTCAATTGGAGGACCAACTCTCCTCTGTCCACATCAATCACAGCTCTTGCTGTGGCTAGGAAGGGTCTTCCAAGGATAATGGATTCATCTTCATCCTTCCCAGTGTCTAGGATTATGAAATCAACAGGGATGTACAGGCCTTCAACTTTCACTAAGACATCCTCTACAACTCTATAAGCCTGTTTCCTTGATTTGTCTGCCAATTCTATTGAGAATTTAGCAGCTTGTACCTCAAAGATCCCTAATTTCTCCATTACAGAGAGTGGCATGAGGTTTATTCCTGATCCTAGGTCACACAGATCCTTCTCAAAGGTCATGGTGCCTATGGTACAATGTATTAAGAATTTTTCGGGATCTGGTTTCTTCTGAGGTAATTTTAGTTGCCCCAAAGCATTCAGTTCATTGATGAGCAATGGAGGTTCATTCTCCCAAGTCTCATTACCAAATAACTTGGCATTCAGCTTCATGATTACTCCTAGATACTCAGCAACTTGCTCTTTAATAATATCTTCATCCTCTTCAGAGGAAGAATACTCATCAGGGCTTATGAATGGCAACAGTAAGTTCAGTGGAATCTCTATGGTCTCTGTGTGAGCCTCAGATTCCTTTGGTTCTTCATTAGGGAACTCCTTAGTGGCCACTAGATGTCCATTGAGCGCTTCCTTACTGGAATTCCCTGCCTTTCCTTCCTCTACAGGTTCGGCCATGTTGGACATATTGATGGCCTTGCACTCTCCCTTTGGATTCTCTTCTGTATTGCTTGGGAGAGTACTAGGAGAGATTTCAGTAACTCTTTTACTCAGCTGACCAACTTGTGCCTCCAGATTTCTGATGGAGGACCTTATTTTAGTCATGAAACTGAGAGTGGTCCTAGATAGATTAGAGACTATAGTTGCTAAGTCAGAGAGGCTCTGCTTAGAATTCTCTGTTTGTTGCTCAGAAGATGATGGAAAAGGCTTGCTATTGCCAAACCTATTTCTCCCACCATTATTATTATTAAAGCCTTGTTGAGGTTTCGGTTGATCCTTCCATGAGAAATTAGGATGATTCCTCCATGAAGGATTATAGGTATTTCCATAGGATTCTCCCAGGTAATTCACCTCTTCCATTCCAGGATTCTCAGGGTCATAAGCTTCTCCTTCAGATGAAGCTTCTTTGGTACTGTCGGATGCAGCTTGCATTCCAGTCAGACTCAGAGAAATCATTTTGACTTGCTGAGTCAATATTTTATTCTGAGCCAATATGGCATTCAGAGTATCAATCTCAAGAACTCCTTTCTTCTGAGTTGTCCCATTATTCACAGGATTTCTTTTAGAAGTGTGCATGAACTGGTTATTTGCAACCATTTCAATGAGTTCCTGGGCTTCTGCAAGCATCTTCTTCAGATGAAGAGATCCACCAGCAGAGTGGTTGATGAGCGGATAATTTATACGCTTTTTGGCATTGTTTTTAGGTAGTTTTTAATATGTTTTAGTTAATTTTTATTATATTTTTATTAGTTTTTATTCAAAAATCACATTTCTGGACTTTACTATGAGTTTGTGTGTTTTTCTGTGATTTTAGGTATTTTCTGGCTGAAATTGAGGGACCTGAGCAAAAATCTGATACAGAGGCTGATAAAGGACGACAGATGCTATTGGATTCCGACCACCCTGCACTCGAAAAGGATTTTCTGGAGCTACAGAAACCCAATTGGCGCGTTCTCAATTTTGTTCGAAAGTAGACATCCTAGGCTTTCCATTAATATATAATAGTCCATATTTTGCCCGAGTTTTGATAATGCAAACTGGCGTTTGAACGCCCACTTTCTACCCTATTCTGGCGTTAAACGCTAGAACTGGCATAAAAACTGGAGTTAAACCCCCAAACTGGTACCAAATCTAGTGTTTAACTCCAAGAAGTGTCTCTACACGTGAAAGCTTCAATACTCAGCCTTAGCACACACCAAGTTGCTCAGATTAGGTAATTTTTTTCTTATTTTGTTTTCAAAAAGTTTTCAAAAATTTTTCAAAAATATTTTCTTCTTTTTCGTTTTTTCCAAAAAAAAATATTTTTAAAAAAATTAAATAAATAAATGTTTTCAAAAAAATATACTTTTCTTCAGAATTTTTAAGAATGAATTCTAGTGTTTCATGAAGCATGTTGAAGCCTATCTGGCTGTAAAGCCATACCCAAACTGCTTTGGGATTGGTCTTCAACTAATCACCTCAATGGAGCCATGTCCAATTCTTCTGGATAGGGTATGTCAGGCGTGTCATGTCTGAGTTACATACTAAAGCTTGGCTGGCTATTAAGCCATGCCTGACCCTTTGATTGGAGCTTTAGACTAAAGAGCATAAGATTCCTGGAATTCATATTAAAATTTCTGGAATCCTTATTTTTCTTTTTCAAAATAATTTTCAAAAAAAAAATTTGAAAGAAAATACAAAAAAATCATAAAATCATAAAAATCAAAAATATTTTTGTGTTTCTTGGTTGAGTCTTGAGTCATGTTATAAGTTTGGTGTCAATTGCATGTTCATCTTGCATTTTTCGAAAAAATTCATGCATTCATAGTGTTCTTCATGATCTTCAAGTTGTTCTTGGTAAGTCTTCTTGTTTGATCTTTGCATTTGCATGTTTTGTGTCTTTTCTTGTTTTTCATATGCATTCTTGAATTCTTAGTGCCTAAGCATTAAATAATTCTAAGTTTGGTGTCTTGTATGTTTTCTTTGCATTAAAAATTTTTCAAAAACATGTTCTTGATGTTCATCATGATATTCACGGTGTTCTTGGTGTTCATCTTGACATTCATAGCATTCTTGCATACATTCATAGTTTTGATCTAAAATTTTCATGCATTGCATCTTTTTCATGTTTTTCTCTCTCATCATAAAAAAATTTCAAAAATCAAAAAAATATCTTTCCCTTTTTCTTCTCATCAAATTCGAAAATTTGAATTGACTTTTTCAAAATTTTTAAAATTCAGTTGTTTCTTATGAGTCAAATCAAATTTTCAATTTGAAAATCTTATCTTTTTCAAAATCTTTTTCAAAAATCAAACCTTTTTCAATTTTTTTAGTTATTTTCAAAAATTATAAAAATATTTTTCAAAAATCTTTTTCTTATCTTTATCACATGATTTTCGAAAATCATATCATCAATTAATGTTTTGATTCAAAAATTTTCAAGATTATTACTTGCTTGTTAAGAAAGATTCAAACTTTAAGTTCTAGAATCATATCTTGTGATTTCTTGTGAATCAAGTCATTAATTGTGATTTTAAAAATCAAATCTTTTTCAAAACTAATTCTAATCATAACTTTTCAAAAATATCTTCTTATCTTATCTTTTTCAAAAATCTGATTTTAAAATATCTTTTCTAACTTCTTATCTTTTCAAAATTTGTTTCAACTAACTAACTAACTTTTTGTTTGTTTCTTATCTTTTTCAAAACTACCTAACTAACTCTCTCCCTCTAATTTTCGAAAATATCTTCCCCCTTTTTCAAAATTTCTTTTTAATTTACTAATTATTTTAATTTATTATTTTAATTTTCGAAAAACTACTAACCTTTTTCAAAAGCTATTTTCGAAAATCACTAATTCCTTTTGAAAATTCTTCCTCTCTCTCATCTCCTCCTATTTATTTATTCATCTACTAACATCTCCTCATCTTCACCCCTATTCCTTTTTCTTCTTCTACTAACAATAAGGAACCTCTTTACTGTGACATAGAGGATTCCTCTTCTTTTCTTGTTCTCTTCTCTTTCTTATGAGCAGGAACAAGGAAAAAGGCATTCTTGTTGAAGCTGATCCAGAACCTGAAAGGACTGTGAAGAGGAAACTAAGAGAAGCTAAATTACAATAATCCAGAGACAACCTTATTAAAAATTTCGAACAAGTAAAGGAGATGGCAGCCGAACCCAACAACAATAATGCAAGGAGAATGCTTGGTGACTTTACTGCACCTAATTCCAATTTACATGGAAGAAGCATCTCCATTCCTACCATTGGAGCAAACAATTTTGAGCTGAAACCTCAGCTAGTTTCTCCGATGCAGCAGAACTGCAAGTTTCATGGACTTCCATCTGAAGATCCTTTTCAGTTCTTAACTGAATTCTTGCAGATCTGTGATACTGTTAAGACTAATGGAGTAGATCCTGAAGTCTACAGGCTTATGCTTTTCCCTTTTGCTGTAAGAGACAGAGCTAGAATATGGTTGGACTCTCAACCCAAAGACAGCCTGAACTCTTGGGATAAGCTGGTCACGGCTTTCTTAGCCAAGTTCTTTCCTCCTCAAAAGCTGAGCAAGCTTAGAGTGGATGTTCAAACCTTCAGACAGAAAGAAGGTGAATCCCTCTATGAAGCTTGGGAAAGATACAAGCAGCTGACCAAAAAGTGTCCTTCTGACATGCTTTCAGAATGGACCATCCTGGATATATTCTATGATGGTTTATCTGAGCTATCAAAGATGTCATTGGACACTTCTGCAGGTGGATCCATTCACCTAAAGAAAACGCCTGCAGAAGCTCAAGAACTCATTGACATGGTTGCTAATAACCAGTTCATGTACACTTCTGAGAGGAATCCTGTGAGTAATGGGACACCTATGAAGAAGGGAGTTCTTGAAATTGATACTCTGAATGCCATATTGGCTCAGAACAAAATATTGACTCAGCAAGTCAATATGATTTCCCAGAGTCTGAATGGAATGTAAACTGCATCCAACAGTACTCAAGAGGCATCTTCTGAAGAAGAAGCTTATGATCCTGAGAACCCTGCAGTAGCAGAGGTAAATTACGTAGGTGAACCTTATGGAAACACCTATAATCCATCATGGAGAAATCATCCAAATCTCTCATGGAAGGATCAAAGGCCTCAACAAGGCTTTAATAATGGTGGAAGAAACAGGTTTAGCAATAGCAAGCCTTTTCCATCATCCACTCAGCAACAGACAGAGAATTCTGAGCAGAATCCATATAGCTTAGCAAATTTAGTCTTTGATCTATCTAAGGCCACTGTGAGTTTCATGAATAAAACAAGGTCTTCCATTAGAAATTTGGAAGCACAAGTGGGCCAGCTGAGAAAAAGGATCACTGAAATCCCTCCTAATACTCTCCCAAGAAATACAGAAGAGAATCCAAAAGGAGAGTGCAAGGCCATTGAATTAATTACCATGGCCGAACCCACAAGAGAGGAGAAGGACGTGAATCCCAAGGAGGAAGACCTCCTGGGACGTCCAGTGATCAATAAGGAGCTTCCCTCTGAGGAACCTAAGGAATCTGAGACTCATCTAGAGACCATAGAGATTCCATTGAACCTCCTTATGCCATTCATGAGCTCTGACGAATATTCCTCTTCTGAAGAGAATGAGGATGTTACTGAAGAGCAAGCTGCCAAGTTCCTTGGTGCAATCATGAAGCTAAATGCCAAATTATTTGGTATTGAAACTTAGGAAGATGAACCTCCCTTGTTCACCAATGAACTAAGTGATCTGGATCAACTGACATTGCCTCAGAAGAGACAGGATCCTGGAAAGTTCATAATACCTTGTACCATAGGCACCATGATCTTTAAGGCTCTGTGTGACCTTGGTTCAGGAATAAACCTCATGCCCCTCTCTGTAATAGAGAAACTGGGAATCTATGGGGTGCAAGCTTCTAAAATCTCATTAGAGATGGCAGACAATTCAAGAAAACAGGTTTATGGACAAGTAGAGGACGTGTTACTAAAGGTTGAAGGCCTTTACATCCCTACTGATTTCATAGTCCTAGATATTGGAAAGGAAGAGGATGAATCCATCATCCTAGGAAGACCTTTCCTAGCCACAGCAAGAGCTGTGATTGATGTGGACAGAGGAGAATTGATCCTTCAATTAAATAAGGAAAACCTTGTTTTTACAACTCAAGGATCTCTCTCTGCATCCATGGAGAGGAAGCAGAAAAAGCTTCTCTCAAAGCAGAGTCAACCAAAGCCCCCACAGTCAAACTCTAAGTTTGGTGTTGGGAGGCCACAACCAAACTCTAAGTTTGGTGTCAAACCCCCATATCCAAACTCTATGTTTGGTGTTGGGAGGTCTCAACAAAGGTCTGCACATCTGTGAGGCTCTATGAGAGCCCACTGTCAAGCTAGTGACATTAAAGAAGCGCTTGTTGGGAGGCAACCCAATGTTAATTTATCTAATTTTACTTTTGTTTTTCATGTTTTCTTAGGTTCATGATCATGTGGAGTCACAAAATAAACAAAAAATTTAGAAACAGAATCAAAAACAGTGGAAGAAAAATCACACCCTGGAGGAAGCACCTGTCTGGCATTCAACGCCAGAACAGAGCATGGTTCTGGCGCTGAACGCCCAAAATGGGCAGTATCTGGGCGTTGAACGCCCAAAATGGGCAGCATCTGGGCGCTGAACGCCAGAATTGCACCCTGGAGAAGAGCTGGTGCTGAATTCCCAGAACAAGCATGGTTCTGGCGTTCAACGCCAGAAATGGGCAACAAATGGGCGTTGAACGCCCAAAATGGGCACCAACCTGGCGCTGAACGCCCAGAGTTGTGTGCAAGGGTATTTTACATGCCTAATTTGGTGCAAGGTTGTAAATCCTTGAACACCTCAGGATCTGTGGACCCCACAGGATCATCTCAGGATCTGTGGACCCCACAGGATCCCCACCCACCTCACCCTCTCTCTCTCCATTCATGATCATCCCTTCTGCTTTCCATTCACCACTCACATCCATACACACATCCCTCCATCTCCTCCATATCTTTTTCTTCTTCTTCTATTCTCTCTTCTTTTGCTCGAGGACGAGCAACATTCTGAGTTTGGTGTGGTAAAAGCATAAGCTTTTTGTTTTTCCATTACCATTGATGGCACCTAAGACCGGAGAAACCTCTAGAAAAGGGGAAGGGAAGACAAAGGCTTCCACCTCCGAGTCATGGGATATGGAAAGATTCATCTCAAAGGTCTATAGATCAGTGGTAGAACATGTGGCTACAAATCAAGAGATCCCTGAGATACCTCAGGGGATGCATCTTCCTCCACAAAACTATTGGGAGAAAATCAACACCTCCCTAGGAGAATTAAGTTCCAACATGGGACAACTAAGGGTGGAACATCAAGAGCACTCCATCATCCTTCATGAAATAAGAGAAGATCAAAAAGCAATGAGGGAGGAGCAACAAAGACAAGGAAGAGACATAGAAGAGCTCAAGGACATCATTGGTTCCTCAAGAAGGAAACGCCACCATCACTAAGGTGGACTCATTCCTTATTCTTACTTTCTCTGTTTTTCGTTTTCTCTATGTTAAGTGCTTATCTATGTTTGTGTCTTCATTACATGATCATTAGTAGTTAGTAACTTTGTCGTAAAGTTATGAATGTCCTATGAATCCATCACCTCTCTTAAATGAAAAATGTTTTAATTCAAAAGAACAAGAAGTACATGAGTTTTGAATTTATCCTTGAACTTAGTTTAATTATATTGATGTGGTGACAATGCTTCTTGTTTTCTGAATGTATGCTTGAACAGTGCATATGTCTTTTGAAGTTGTTGTTTAAGAATGTTAAATATGTTGGCTCTTGAAAGAATGATGACAAGGAGACATGTTATTTGATAATCTGAAAAATCATAAAAATGATTCTTGAAGCAAGAAAAAGCAGCAAAGAACAAAGCTTGCAAAAAAAAAATAGAAAAAAAAAGCAAGCAGAAAAAGCCAAAAACTCTTAAAACCAAGAGGCAAGAGCAAAAAGCCAATAGCCCTTAAAACCAAAAGGCAAGGGTAATAAAAAGGATCTCAAGGCTTTGAGCATCAGTGGATAGGAGGGCCTAAAGGAATAAAATCCTGGCCTAAGCGGCTAAACCAAGCTGTCCTTAACCATGTGCTTGTGGCGTGTAGGTGTCAAGTGAAAACTTGAGACTGAGCAGCTAAAGTCAAGGTCCAAAGCAAAAAAAAGAGTGTGCTTAAGAACCCTGGACACCTCTAATTGGGGACTTTAGCAAAGATGAGTCACAATCTGAAAAGGTTCACCCAGTTATGTGTCTGTGGCATTTATGTATCCGGTGGTAATACTGGAAAACAAAGTGCTTAGGGCCATGGCCAAGACTCATAAAATTGCTGTGTTCAAGAATCATCATACTGAACTAGGAGAATCAATAACACTATCTGAACTCTGAGTTCCTATAGATGCCGATCATTCTGAACTTCAATGGATAAAGTGAGATGCCAAAACTATTTAAGAGGCAAAAAGCTATAAGTTCCGCTCATTTGATTTGAGCTATGTTTCATAGATAGTTTGGAATTTATAGTATATTTTCTTCTTTTTATCCTATTTGATTTTCAGTTGCTTGGGGACAAGCAACAATTTAAGTTTGGTGTTGTGATGAGCGGATAATTTATACGCTTTTTGGCATTGTTTTTAGTATGTTTTTAGTAGAATCTAGTTACTTTTAGGGATGTTTTCATTAGTTTTTATGTTAAATTCACATTTCTGGACTTTACTATGAGTTTTTATATTTTTCTGTGATTTCAGGTATTTTCTGGCTGAAATTGAGGGACTTGAGCAAAAATCAGATTCAGAGGTTGAAGAAGGACTGCTGATGCTGTTGCATTCTGACCTCCCTGCACTCAAAATGGATTTTCTGGCGCTACAGAACTCAAAATGGCGCACTTCCAATTGTATTGGAAAGTAGACATCCAGAGCTTTCCATCAATATATAATAGTCCATACTTTGCCCAAGTTTAGATGACGCAAACTGGCGTTCAACGCCAGCTCTCTGCCCAATTCTGGCGTCCAGCGCCAGAAACAAGTTGCAAAGTGGAGTTCAACGCCCAAACTGGCACAAAAGCTGGCGTTCAACTCCAAGAATGACCTCTTCACGTGTAGACTTCAAGCTCAGCCCAAGCACACACCAAGTGGGCCCCGGAAGTGGATTTATGCATCAATTACTTACTTCTGTAAACCCTAGTAGCTAGTTTATTATAAATAGGACCTTTTACTATTGTATTATCCATCCTGGATTGTATTTTGATCCTGTGATCACGTTTGGGGGCTGGCCATCTCGGCCATGTCTGGACCTTCATTACTTATGTATTTTCAACGGTAGAGTTTCTGCACTCCATAGATTAAGGTGTGGAGCTCTGCTGTTCCTCAAAGATTAATGCAAAGTACTACTGTTTTCTATTCAATTCATCTTATTTCGCTTCTAAGATATTCATTCGCACTTCAACCTGAATGTGATGAACGTGACAATCATCATCATTCCCTATGAACGTGTGCCTGACAACCACCTCCGTTCTACCTTAGATTGAATGAGTGTCTCTTAGATCTCTTAATCGGAATCTTCGTGGTGTAAGCTAGAATGATGGCGGCATTCAAGAGAATCCGGAAAGTCTAAACCTTGTCTGTGGTATTCCGAGTAGGATTCAATGATTGAATTACTGTGACGAGCTTCAAACTCGCGAGTGCTGGGCGTAGTGACAGACGCAAAAGGAGGGTGAATCCTATTCCAGCATGATCGAGAACCTCAGATGATTAGCCGTGCCGTGACAGGGCATCTTGAACCATTTTCACAAGAGGAGGGGATGTAGCCACTGACAACGGTGATGCCCTTGCATAAAGCCAGCCATGGAAAGGAGTAAGACTGATTGGATGAAGACAGCAGGAAAGCAGAAGTTCAGAGGAACGAAAGCATCTCCATACGCTTATCTGAAATTCTCACCAATGATTTACATAAGTATTTCTATCCTTATTTTAGTATTAATTTCGAAAACTCCATAACTATTTTATATCCGCCTGACTGAGATTTACAAGGTGATCATAGCTTGCTTCATACCAACAATCTCCGTGGGATTCGACCCTTACTCACGTAAGGTATTTCTTGGACGACCCAGTGCACTTGCTGGTTAGTTATGCGAAGTTGTGAAGATATGTTTAGACCATGGTCCTGTGCATCCGTTTTTGGTGCCATCGCCAGGGAATCAATTTCGAACAATAATTCACAACCTGAGTAACAATTTCGCATACCACTAGGCATGGGAATTGAGGTCACCATCCTTGTCTAACAACCATATCTTGACAATTATGAGGAACCAAGCTCATTAAGTCTACTTCCAAAAGTCTTAAGTACGTAATATCTACTCCTAGACTTGAAGTACGTCAAATGGATTTGATCACATCAACCCATAAGTCCCAACCTACCTACTAATTAGATTAATAGTGGGTTGGCGTCAATGAGTATCAAATTGACCACCAAGGGCTCCCAAATCATCAAATCCATTAGACCCAATGACTCAAGTTTACCCAATTCCCTTGACCTAGGCCAAGAGTGAAAGAAACTACTCTATAATCAAAGTAAACAATTCATCAAACACATGGTAAGCATTAACAAAAGACATGTTCAAATAGCAATTAAATTGAAGTCTACAAGTACCCACTAACAATTATCAACATACAATCATCCAAACTACAAAACTAAACATAGAAATCATCAATGTAACATCAACAAGTCAAGATTCACAACATTCATGAAATGGGTATAAAATGACAATTAACAAGGGTTCAAAAAACTATCACTAGATATAAGCAAAATTGAAACAAGGAATTCAAAATGAACAATTAAAACAAGTAATTAACAAAATTAAATTCACAATCCAACAAGGGAAGATCAAATTAAAACTAGATCTAGAGAGGAACAAGGGTTTCTCTCCCTAGAATAACCAAAGAAAAACCAAAAACTAGCTAAAATTGTGTCTTAGTGTAAAAAATGATTGATCCCCCCTTTTCCCCTAGCATCCTTGGGTCTTTTCCATGCAGAAACAGCTTGAAATTGGGCCTGATGAGCCTCAGAAATTGCCAGGCACGATTTTCTTTAATGAGGTCACGTGCAGCTTCCCACGCGTGCGCACCATGCGTGCGTGCGCGTTGATGAGAATCTTCTGATCTGCGCGGATGCATCCATCCTTGCGCGCCACTTCCAGCCAACCTCATCCACGCGTGCGCGTGGAGTGCGCAGGCACGCCGATGCTGCTTCTCCCAAGATTTCAATCCTTCATGTTCCTCTCTTTTTGTACATGCTTTCTCCCTCTCTTCTAAGTCATTCCTACCCTATAATTCCTGAAATTACTCAACAAATACATCACGGCATCGAATGGCAATAAAAGAGGATTAAAATATGGCAATTTTAAGGCAAAATAAGCATGTTTTCCATCATGGAGCAATATTGGGAAGTGAACACAAAACTATGCATTTCTTGCGAATAAGTGTGAGAAATATTGATAAAATCCCCCAAAATAAGCACAAGATAAACCATAAAATCGGGGATTATCAAATCTTCCTACACTTAAACCAAGCATGTCCTCATGCTTAAAATAAAAAGACCAATGATCATGGTGAGAAAGGGTTTATGAAATGCAAACTACCTAAATGGATGCATGCAACTAATGTAAAATCATCTACCTACTTGGTCAAGAGTTAATCTATCCTTCAAGAATACATGTGGGCATATAGGGTGAAAATAGTATGTAATTCATGAATCCTACCAAGTTGAATACCACTAAGGAGTGCATATGACTTGCTAAACAAACGCTTGTGAAAGCCGGAAACAAGCATTGAGCGTCGAACCCTCACCGGAAGTGTATCCGCTCTATTCGCTCAAGTGTATAGGGTTCGTCACTCAATCTTCTCCTAATCATGCTTTCCAAGATTTGCCTTTCATCTAACAATCAACAATTACTTAATGCATGATTACAAGTACCATGAGGTCTTATTCATGGGTTGTAACGGGGCTAGGGTGAAGGTAAGGATGTATATGGCCAAGTGGTCTTAAAATTTGAGTCCATGATCAACCTAGGATCCACTAGACACATAGAACAACCTATACTACTACAATACATTACCTAGCTACCCTTGACTTTTACTCTTTTTGCATACTCATGCATTCTTTCTAATTCACACCCATATGCATTGTTTATGTTACTTTATCTTGGGGAATCTTTGTCCCCTTTCATTGCTTTCTCTCTTTTCTTTTTATTTTTTTCTTTTTTTCTTTTTTTTTGTAATCCCCTTTTATTAGGGTTTCTTTGTGAACAAAAGTTTCAATGCATACAGTTTAATCATTCAACACATGAGTATGTTCCCAAATCCTAGAATTTCTAATTACACTACAATTACACACCTATATATCTACCCTAATTCCCCAAGTATACCCTCCTATTTGAATGATACACATCTTAACTTACCTAAGCTAATCAAGGATTCAAATTCAGGGACATTCATGGTTTTTCAATTAGGGCTGTTGATGTGCTCTATCTAAGAACAAAAGGGGGTTTATCATAGGCTCAAAATTGGTTAGCAATGGTAGATAAGAAGGTTAAGGCCATTCGGGAAAAGTGACTATTGAAATGATGGCCTCAATCATGTAAATGCATTCATACACAAAACAATGGACATATAGAATCAGACAAAGCAAGGATCACAATCATAGGGAGAGAGATATGCACACAAGAATGGAAATAATGGTTAGAAGATGTAACCATGCAACAGGCTCAAAACTTTCATGCTTGTGTTCTTAGCTCAATCACTATGTTCCAAAATACATTCTTAAAGCAAGTTTACTGCAAAAAAAAAATTTCAGAATTTTGGTAGGTCACCCAAAACACAGTTTCTTGAAGATCGAAGGGAAGAGATTGTTACCCATAGAGATCGGTCGAACGACCTCCCCACACTTTAGAAATTAGCACGGTCCTCCATGCTACGAATAATACGCAAGGGACGGTCGAGACCGGAACCTTCACTATCCCCTTCATTAGAACTCCCATCACTTGGGTTTGAGGTGGATGTGAATATTTCAGGTTCCTCCATGCTAGGGGTAACACAACGCAGAAGCTTCTTGATGTAAGTATATCGGCGGTGGTTGCACCGCTCATATCCATCAAGCTTTCGGTGAAGATCTTTTATCCTTTAATGTGTGGATCTCAGTGGTGGCGATGATGAACTAGAAGGAAAAAAAAGTGGCGGGGCTATGTCGAGGCTTGGTGTGTTCATGGGAAGGTGTAGGTATTTTTTACTTGGGACCACATCGCCCTTAGCTGGAACTATAATCTTTTTATCCTTGGCTTCCCAAGAAACACCTGCAGCAGCAAATAAATCAGATACCAATGCTGGAAATGGTAAATTATCCCGGTCGTGAACTTGACTCATCGCTTGCTTGACAAGAAGCGGAATGTTCACCGGCTTCTCCGTGAGAACACACCAAACAAGCAAGCTGAGGTCTGCCGTGAGGGACGACTTGTGGGTGCTAGGTAGCACATAGTGAGATAGGATCTGGGCCCAAGCTCTAGCTTCCACAATGAGAAAGTGAGCGTCAATGCTCTTGGGCCTCATCTGCAGTCGACCATGGATCCAAAATGCCTCTGGTTCAGCAATGACTCGGAGGATCGAGTCCCAATCGAATCCAAACATCTCTCGCTGACGTAAGACTTCTTAGTATCCATCCATGTCACTTGGTACCGGTTGAACATTAAGCAATTGCTGAATAGCCTCTTTCTAAAACTGAGACTTGCTTCCGGCACATGTATACCGATTGAAGAGAGGGAAGATGGTAGTTAGTATAGAATTCTTCCACCCAAGAGAGGTTGATTTCCTTTGATTTCCTCAAGAGAAACTTCCATCCTCGCTGTTCAATGCGGGGCAAAATATAAGGAGCAACCTTGTCCGTCGGAGCGAGTAGATGCTCAGGATGATAGTTCCTTATAGCTATGGAGGGGAACATAAGTTCACAGAAGCGGTTGGGGAACCTTGAAGAATCTTTCGCCGGTTTGCCCTTGTCATTCTCATCAATAGGAGCGGGAGTCTTCCCTTTTTTAGATAGGGGTTTGGCTCCTAATGAAGAGCGCGCCTTAGAGTTTGACCTTTGGGGTGCCCTTTTTGCGGCCGGTTTCCTCGAAGCTATCTCCTTGCCTTTCTTGGTGGCCATCCTAAAAAGGAAGGGAAGGAAGGAAAATATTAAACCCAAGAATCAATTTTACAAAAAAAATTGCAAGTGACTTGTAGTGGCCATTGTGAATGTAAAAGCAAGGGTCATGACACTTGGCATAGGATGCAAGAGGAAGTAAAGCATGCAATGGCATGAGAAGAGTAATCTCAAGCATCCATAATAAAGAGTAAGTCATGTTCAACTAATATCTAATTGGCAAGTATGAACTTTAAGCACACAAATTAGACTCAATGCATTTAAGAGAAAGCGAGTGAACGAAGAGGGAGCACCAATTTAAAAGTGTGTGACTAAAATGAACCAAAATGGTATATGTGCATTTCCTCGAACACTTGGCGTGCAATAAGCAAGCAATGAGCAATTATGAGATACTAAACCAATTCAAAGCCCAAAATGGAACATCAATCATCACATAAACATCACACAATGGCAAAGCTAAGAAAAAGAATGACAAAAGATCTATTAATGCAAATTAAGCTCAAATTCAACATCCATGGAGAAATAAGGAAAAAGAAAAAGTAAGCATACAATAAGCAAAAGAGAAACTAAGTAAAGTAATAAGAAGCATCTAACTAGAAGAAATAATGCGAGGGAAAATGGAAGTAAAGAAATGGAAGAAGTGAAACCTTAAAAAGTATGAAGGAACAAGGTTGAATCTTCTTTTGTGAAGATGAGAGAGAAAATAGAGGAAGTGTAGTGCCACCGGAAAAGGTGGTTGTCGCCGGTGAGTGGCCGGAGACAGTGGTGGTGGGTTAGGGAGGAAGAAGAAGAGAAGGGAAATGATGGAGGGAGAAGGAAAAGAAACTAAGAAAGAAAAGGGGTTGAGGGTGAAAGAAAGCAGGATCAGGCGCGAAAGTATAAAACTGAGTCGTGCAATCGGCACGCGCGCGCAAGGTGCGCTGGTGGGTTGGTGAGGGTGCTAGCAGAGGACGCGTGCGCGTCAGTGGCGCACGCGCGCGAGGGAAGTTGTGCCAGAGTGAATCAGGGAGGCAGGCGCGCGGACGCACACCTTGCGCGAACGCGTGCTTGAGGTATTTCGCGACTGGCGCGAACGCGCACAACGTGTGGACGCGTCAGTTTTGGCACAGGGTTGGCCCAATTGTGGCACAACTCTCTGGTTTTTGTACCAGAGAGCCCACATATCTCCATCGGCGCGCGCAAGATGGTTAAATTGCAATGGTGCGTGCAGGCGGCATGTACGCGAACGCGTGGGTGCCTGTCACGAGCTGGGCACAAAATGGGCATGACTCTCGGGTATTTGGCCCAAGAGTGGAATTGCGTTACCGGCGCGCGCGCGCACTGTGCACTGGTGCGTCGGTGCCCTTCTTCAAAGGAATTTTTTTGTTTTCTTTATTCTTTTTTTTTTCACATCCTATCTATATGAACATCCTATCTATCCAACAAAATCAACAAAGCTAGCATTCCTATGCACTCAATCAATCATCAAGAGATCAAAAAATTCACAAGAAACTAAGGATACAAATAAGATGGTATAAACAAGGAAGATCTTACCACGGTGGGGTGCCTCCCACCAAGCACTTTTCTTTAACATCCTTAAGTTGGACGGTCCTTTTCTTAAGCTTCCTCTCTCCTTGGTGCATCCTCCAATATGTACACATCTAGCTCTTTTGGGGGCTTGCAACCATGATACTTCTTCACTCTATGTCCATTCATTTTAAAAGTTGCTTCATTCTTGGGATCAAATAATTCCACCACTCCGTAGGGCTTCATCTCTTTCACCTTGAAAGGTCCTTCCCATCTAGAGCGGAGCTTGCCAGGCATGAATCGGAGCCTTGAGTTGTAGAGGAGGACCTCATCACCTTCTTGAAAGTCTTTCTTCCGGATGTGATGGTCATGGAATGCTTTAGTCTTTTCCTTGTAGATTCGGGCATTCTCATATGACTCGTTCCTCAAACACTCAAGCTCTTCTAGTTGTAACTTCCTAGCTTCACCCGCCTTGGCCAAATCCATGTTGCACTGCTTTACTGCCCAATAGGCTCGATGCTCAATCTCCACCGGAAGGTGGCATGCCTTACCATAGATGATCTGGAAAGGACTCATCCCTATCGGAGTCTTGTAGGCTCCAATCCTTTCTTTGTGGATTGACCACTTTTTCCAAGATTCTTTTGATTTCCCGGTTGGACACTTCCGCTTGTCCATTTGTTTGCGGGTGATAAGCAGTAGCAACCTTATATGACACTCCATAGCACTTGAGCAGTGCTTCTACCTTCCTATTAAAAAAGTGGGATCCTTGGTCACTCACGATTGCTCGTGGCGACCCATAACGGCATACAATGTGATTCCTAATGAAAGAAACAACGGTATTGGCGTCGTCAAGGTGGGTAGGTATAGCCTCTACCCACTTTGACACGTAGTCAACCGCTACCAGAATCTATAGATACCCACTAGAGTTGGGAAATAATCCCATAAAGTCAATGCCCCATACATCAAATACTTCACAGAACAACATAGGTTGCTGAGGCATTTCATCCCTTTGGGATGCGTTTCCTGACTTCTGACACTGATGGCAAGACACACACAACTGGTTAGCATCTTTGAATAAGGTTGGCCACCAGAATCCACAATCCAACACTTTTTTAGCGGTCCTTTGTGGGCCAAAGTGGCCACCACATTCGGACGAATGACAAGCTTCAAGAATTGGTTGGAATTTAGACTCCGGGACATATCTTCGAATTACTTGGTCCACGCCCCTCTTCCACAAGTGAGGGTCATCCCAAATATAGTATTTGGAATCACTCCTCAACTTGTCCCTTTGGTTTTTCGAAATATTAGGAGGAAATATTTTTGCAACCAAGTAGTTCGCCATTGGGGCAAACCAAGGAAAGCTATCCGACACAGCATGTAAACTATCCAATGGGAATGAGTCATTGAAAGGAAATGGATGAATTTTTAAATTCTCAATGCGGCTTAAATGATCCGCAACTAGGTTTTAAGATCCACTCCGGTCCCTAATCTCAATGTCGAATTCTTGCAAAAGTAAGATCCAACGTATGAGTCTAGGCTTTGACTCATTCTTTGTCAATAAGCACTTTAAAGCTGCATGATCCGTGTATACCACTATCTTTGAACCTAGAAAATAAGATCTAAATTTATCTAAAGCATGAACAATAGCTAGGAGTTCTTTTTCAGTAGTGGTATAGTTGGATTGTGCTGCATCTAGTGTCTTAGAAGAGTAAGCAATGACAAAGGGGAGTTTACCATCGCACTGTGCAAGCGCGGCACCTACAGCATGGTTTGACGCATCGCACATTATCTCAAATGGCAACGTCCAGTTGGGGCCTCACATAATTGGTGCCGTGGTAAGAACTCTCCTTAGCTCTTCAAAAGCTTTTACACATTCACTATCAAACTCAAAATCCACATCTTTTTGGAGTAGGCACGATAATGGCAAAGAAATCTTGCTGAAGTCCTTGATAAAGTGCCTATAAAATCCTGCATGTCCCAAAAACGAGTGGACCTCCCTCACGGATGAGGGGTGAGGCAAAGTGGTGATAACATCGACCTTGGCCGGGTCTACAGAAATGCCTTCATGAGATACTACATGTCCTAACACTATACCTTGTCGTACCATAAAGTGACATTTTTCAAAATTTAAGACAAGGTTAATGTCAACACATCTAGCTAGGACCTTGGCCAAGTTCTCTAAACAACAATCGAATGAAGCACCATAAACGCTGAAGTCATCCATAAAAACTTCTAGACAATTCTCCATTAGATCGGAGAAGACACTCGTCATGCACTGCTGAAAAGTAGCGGGTGCGTTACATAGTCCAAATGGCATCCTTTTATAGGCAAAGGTGCCAAATAGACAAGTAAACATGGTCTTCTCCTGATCTTCAGGAGCAATATGTATCTGGAAGTAGCCAGTAAATCCATCAAGAAAGCAGTAGTGAGATTTACCTGCCAAGCGGTCTAGCATCTGATCGATGAAGGATAAGGGGTAATGGTCCTTCCGTGTGGCGGCGTTCAACCTTCTGTAGTCAATACATACTCGCCACGCATTTTGTACTCTTTTAGTGACCATTTCACCATCGTCCTTCTTGACCGTTGTGATGCCTGACTTCTTGGGGACAACCTGAACCGGGCTCACCCACTCACTGTCGGAGATTGGGTATATGATATCCGCATCCAGTAATCGGGTGACCTCTTTCTTCACTACATCGAGGATGGTTGGGTTGAGCCTCCTTTGCGGTTGCCTAACCGGCTTAGCTCCATCTTGGAGAAATATCCTATGCATGCACTTGCGGGGGTCAATTCCCACAATATCCGCCAGGCTCCATCTTATTGCTTTCTTGTACTTTCTTAGAACATCTAGGAGCTTTCCCTCTTCTTCACTAGAGAGTTCACTAGCAATAATGACCGGAAAATTTTGGTTATCCTCTAAGAAAGCTTCAAATGAGATGGAAGGGGCTTCAGTTCACTTTTTGTCTCAAGATGAGGTTCCTTTTCATCAAGCTCATGGGACTCATTCTTGACAACTTCCTCATGTTCATCCTCTTGGTAATCCGTCTCCTCAACAATGGGGTAGCACAACTTGTCATCGTCTTCTTCTTGCACTTCCGCTACCACTTCATCAATCACATCACATCGGAGCACGGAATATTCTTCGGGAGGATGTTTCATGGCTTCCTCTAAATTGAACTTGATAATCTTGTCTCCAACCCCAAAGGAATATATACCAGTGAAGGCATCTAACTTGAATTTGGAGGTTTTGAGGAAGGGTCTACCGAGTAGAACGGAGGATGAGCTTCTATTTTCTACTGGAGGCATTTCAAGGATGTAAAAGTCAACCAGAAAAACCAAATCCTTAATTGCCACGAGTACATCTTCCGCTATCCCCATCACTGTGATCACACTTTTATCGGCTAAGGCAAACCTCGCCGCCGATTTCTTCAATGGAGCTAAATTCAACCGCACATAGATAGAAAGTGGCATGATGCATACACAAGCTCCCAAGTCACACATACAATCATGAAAAGTGTGTCCACCAATACAACAAGACACTAAGCACGGCCCAGGGTCACCACATTTTCTTGGAATAGGTTCCATCAAGGAAGAAATTGAACTACCCAAGGATAATGTCTCCAATTCTCCTATCCTATCCTTGTGTGTACACAAGTCTTTCAAAAATTTTGCATACTTTGGAATTTGTTGAATAGCATCAAGGAGTGCTATGGTTACCTCTAACGTTTTTGAACACTTGAAGTATGTTCAAATCAATTTCCGGTGTTTTCTTCGCTTTCTTCACCATGGAAGGAAATGGGATAGGAATGGACTCATCCAGTATAGCTTTCCTCTTGGGTTCTTTGAGGTTAACTCCCTCTTCCTCATGCCTTTTGTCTACCACCTCTTCTTCATGTGGAGCTTCAACAACTACCTTTTCCTCATAAATTTCTCCCATGACCCTTGGAGGTATCTCCTCTAATGTAGTCCCCGACCGTAGAGTGGTGGCGTTGAGACCGCCTCTTGGGTTTGGTTGGGGTTGGGATGGAAGGTTAGAGGAACTTTTGAGGGTTGGTTGGTGTTGTTATTGGAGGTTGGTGGTTGGCTTGACATGTTCATCTTTGAAAGCATGTTGGTGAGGTTGGCCAATTGAGTATTCAAGGCCTCAAATTGAGCCTTGTTGCTCTCATCTCGTTTTTCCATGGCAGCTCTAAGCTCATCAACTTGATTGTTGGAAGATGGAGGAGTTTAGTTTTGGTTTTGTTATCTATGGTGTGGTGCTTGGTACTTGGTGTAGTTGTTTTGGTTTTGGTTGGAATGGTAGTTGGTGTTGTTATGGTGGTATTGGGATGAAGATTGGTTATTGTTGTGATGAGAAGGAGAGTTGTTCCACCTTTGGTTTTGATTGCTTCCTTGTGCATTATCCCTCCACCCTTGATGGTAATTGTTTTGACCTTGAGGAGGGTAGGGTGGACGGTTGTTGTAATTCACATTGGCCACCACAAGAGCATGTTCCTCTTGAATTTAATGGCATTGGTCGGTGTAATGTGTGGTGGTAGAGCACAAACCACAAATTCTAGGAGGGCCTTCAAGTTGAGCAACCGGAGGTGGGGCTTGGACGGCTTGGATGGAGTAGTATTCCTTTTGATCCATTTGGATTTGCATAAGGATAGTGGTTATATCCCCAAGTGCTTTGGTTAGACTTGATTCGGAAGGGGATGGTTCTACCACACCCTTTAGAGGATTGCTTCTCACCCTTGTGTGTTGTGTAGCTTCGGCAACATCCTTTATCAAATTCCAAGCTTCTCCCTCCGTCTTGTTTTTCAAAAGGGAACCGCTACTAGAAGCGGTGAGCAATCTTCTATCTTCTGCACAAAGACCTCCGGTAAAGTAGCTAATGAGCAAGTGAGTGGTCATTGATGACAAGTCATCTTAGCCTAGTTTCACTAGCCTTTTTCTTTTGTTTTCACTTGAATTGTGCACTTTCTTGAGCTACAAGTAAGCTAATATGGGTAAATTTTCATGCTTCCTTTGATTTAATCAACCATGTATGAATTCATGCTATGTCACGAGGTTTTATGCTATAATTGTCACATATTACGATAAAATGAATATCTCATGATTTTAAACATAGCTTTGATGTGTTTGGTTGATTAATGATAGGTGAAGAAATCTTGGAGAAAAGTTGAAGCAAGAAGGAATGGCTAGGAGTAAAGAGAGGACAATGGAATAAGTGAAAATGAACCAGGAAGCAAAAAGCTAGAGTAAAAGTTAGCCTCAAACTTTTGCACAAACTTTTGGGTGAAAAGTTAGCCCCAACGTTAGCCCCTAACTTTTGGGCTAACGTTGGCACATGAAAGTTACTCCCTGGGCACCAAAAGTTTGCGCCAACGTTAGCCCCTAAATTTGTGGCTAACGTTGGCATGAGAAAAACACTCCCTAGGCACCAAAAGTTTGCGCCAACGTTAGCCCCTAACTTTGTGGCTAACGTTGGCATGAGAAAAACACTCCCTGGCCACCAAAAGTTTGTGCCAATGTTAGCCTCTAACTTTTGGGCTAACGTTGGCACATGAACAATACAAAGGGGGAGCAAAATTTTGCGCCAACGTTAGCCTCTAACTTCTGGGCTAACGTTGGCGCCAAAAGTACACATAAGGAGGCCAACGCTGGAGCAAAAGTTAGACCCCTAACTTTTGCCCCAACGTGGATAGCAGCAAAGCATGGAGGCTGATAGTAAAAGTTAGAGTAAAAGTTAGCCTCAAACTTTTACTCAAACTTTTACTCAAACTTTTGCAAAACTCCAACCCGGTTCAATTGGTTCACTTTGGTTCCTCTCCAAACTCCAAGAGCAATCAACCAAGGCCTCTCTCAACCCAATTCCACCAAGAGCAAAGGCCCAACTCAAGGCTTGAAGATCATTTGAAGAAAGTGTATAAATAGGATAGAATTCAAGTTTTTCGGAGAGCTTCCCTTTTAGTTTTTCAGAATATCTTTCTTTTAAATTTGGCTTAGAGCTCACTTTTACATTTCTTAGCATTGTTGTTTTAATTCAAGAGAATTTGGGAGGAGAATTGATCTCTCTTCTTCCTTGTTCTTGCCCAGCATTCTTTACATTTCTTGTCTTGGATCTTGGGTGGAGAATTGAAGAAATTCTGTTTTAATCTCACCTTGGGATCTTGTTTAATTTTCTGCTTAATTGAATTTCAGTTTCGGTCACTTGCTTCTTCATGTACTTTCTTTGCAATCTACAATCTCTTTTGCATTTGTTCTTGTTGGATCTGGGAAGGCACTGAGATCTAGACTTGGTTTTCTAGTCTCTTGGGTCCTGAGATTCGGATTTCCCATTTCCCACTCCCTGTTTACTGTTTTCATGCTTATTTACATTTTTGTTTTGAGATCCAGTTTGATTCAAGACATCCTTTACTTCTCTGTTTGTTGCAATTTACTTTTCCTTGTTTAATTCCTGCAAATCCAACTCCCAATTCCCTTTACAATTCAAGCCATTTACATTTCTTGCACTTTAAGATTTTGCAATTTACATTTCTTGCGTTCTAAGTTTCTGCCATTTAATTTCTTGTTCTTTAAGATTCAGCACTTTAAATTCCAGTTCTCTTTAATTTCATGCCAATTACTCATTCCCTTTTACTTTCTATGCAATTTAAATTCTGCAAATCACAAATCTCTCAACCAAATCTTGATTCGCTTGACTAAATCAACCACTAAACTAAAATTGCTCAATCCTTCAATCCCTGTGGGATCGACCTCACTCCCGTGAGTTATTATTACTTGATGCGACCCGGTGCACTTGCCGGTTAGATTTGGGTGTTTTGGAGAAATTCGTTTTTCCGCGAAAATATCCCATCAAGTTTTTGGCGCCGATGCCCGGGATTGATTAGATTGACAATGATTAAGTGAAGTGGTAGTTTAGATCAAGCACTTTTTCTTTAATTTTTGACTAACCCACTAACTGTTTGAAGTTTTGTCTCAACTGACTACACTCAACTTGCAAAAGTATCACTGTGTGTTCCGTTGTTGATTTATATGTCATAGGGAAGAAGAGCAGCCAAAAGGAAGGATATCATTGAAGAAGGAGTTTTTGAGAAAGAAGAACATCACAACATGAAGCCACAACTCATTACACTAGTAGAGAACAATTGTTCCTATGGTGGAAATCCCTTGGAGGACCCTAAACAGCACCTATCCATTTTTCTGAAAACTTGTGGTGCTGTCAATCTCAATGGTGTAAACCATGATACCATTAAGCTCTTGTTATTTCCCTTCTCACTGAAGGATGAAGCGGCACAATGGCTTGAAACCTTTCCCCAAGGAAGTATAACTAGTTGGGATGAATTGGTTGCCAAGTTTCTAGCCAAATTCTCCTCATCCCAACAACACATCAAGATGAAAGAAGGAGTACATCCATTCATACAGAGAGAGGAAGAACCATTGTTCAAAGCATGGGAAAGATACAAGAAAGCAAGTGACAAGGTGGATTTTCAAGCATTCTATGATGGATTAACCTCAGAAACAAGAAGAGCAGTAGATTACTTCTCAGATGGCCTACTCAAGGCAACAGCAACCATCCAAGGAACTGCAGAGTTCAGTGACAAAAGAGCCAATAACCAACACTCATTTGAGATGCCACGGAATGCAATTTCAAAAAAGGAAGTAATGAATCTTGAAGGAGTGAGAGCAATCATGAATCAAAACAAACAGCTATACCAACAAACTCAGCAGCAATTGGAATCAATAGCTAGACAAATTGATTCTCTACATTCTGCCACAGTGACTGCACAATTTCCACCATGGAAACCACATTCTTATCTAAGAATGAGGGAATCTCAGCATCAGGAACAAAGGGACTTCAACTATAACAACCCCAACTTCCCAAACCTGCAAAAACACCACCATACCAAAAAAAATCACTACACACCACCCCAATATACACACCTCCAGCCCTGTCCTACCTCACCACCTGCCCAACATGACTTACATCAATCACCACAATTAACACAGCCACAACCAATCCTAAACTTCCAAAGACTCTATGTTCTAGAAATGATGATGGAAAGGTTTATAAAAATTCAAGAAATGACAATAATAGAGCAGGAGGATATAAGGAAAAGCCAAGAGGCATATCTCAAGAGAATTGAAAGGTACATGGAACAACTGGTTCAAAACCTTGCTAAACTGGGCGAGAGAGAGGGAGATATGTCCCTAAGAGCCACTGAAGATGACTCAAAGAACAATGAAAAAGCTGCTGGGTTGAAAGGGAAAGCAGTTATGGAAAACAGTGAGAAGGCTACGGGAAAAGAAACAACTATCAAGGAGAAGCCTACGGTGAGAGGAGGAAACCAAAGACAACAGAAACCTCAACTTCCATGATCAGAGGATGAAGGATGTCAAGCTAGTGACAATAAAAGAGCGCTTGTTGGGAGGCAACCCAACCTGAGGTAGTTTTCTGTTCATAACTATTTTAATAAAAAGGTTAATTAGTTTTATCTATAATGCAAGAAGCTAAGTTTGGTGTTTCACCAAAATCCCATTATAAAACACATTCTCACTTTCTGCATAATGCTGGCTTCAAGCATGTTGGATGAACTAGTTAACTATTCTGCTGTTTCCTAGTTTTCAGTTTTATTGCTTTTGAAAAAGAAGAAGAAAAGAAAAAAAATTATCACACATGGTTAATTTCATGCATAAAAACCATTGGCAAGGTACTAAGTTTGGTGTTCCCACACCAAAGTAAGTTCAAAAGCCCATAAATAAATCAGCCAGACTAACCATTGTTTCCAAGTGCTTGGGGAACAAGCAACTTTCAATATCATTGCAGAGCATCATACAAGCCTTTGGGAGGATTAAGCATCATCAAAAAAAAAATGAAAGAGGAATGTGTGGATTAGTAATGATGATGATGAGGAGTGAAGCAAGCGAACTCCAAAAGGTTGTATTGTTAAGTGATTATCTTACATCAAACACTGCTATGATTGAGAGTGGTTTAGTTTCCCTGATTATCTATCTGCATAGCATAGTTTTTCTGTAATTCAATAAGCAAGATGCTTGATCATTCACAACATTTTTCTCTTCAAAACTTGTTTGCACTCAATGTTCAAAAATGCATCACATGAAAGTTCTTTGAAAAGAAGGATTGAGGAATTAAACAATTTTGAGGCAAGCAAAAGATTAGGAGAAGTGGTGGTTCTAGTTGTATGATTATGTATTGAGGTTGCATGCTTGTTAAAACTTGCATGGGAGCTCATAGGCTGGACATGAAGTTCAAAGAAGTATTGTGGAGATTCTCAAAAATTTATTGATCCAAGAAGCAGCAAACAAAACAAAAGAAAGAAAAGAAAATACAAAAACAAAAAGAACATGGCCCAAGGCTCTGAGCATCAATTACTAGGCAGAAAAGAAAGAAGAAACAATGACTCAAAGAGTTGTTAGCCTAGTAAAATGCTTGTGGTTGAGTTGTGTCAAAGAAAGAGGCTTGAGCAAGTAAATCCTTAGGGGTGCTTCAACATCTAATACCTTAAAACCAACTGGTTTAGGAGTATTGATTGAAAGCTTATTTAAAGAGCCGCTTTGAGACATGACACTTAGAGTCAAGGCCAAAGCAAAGAAACTATAAGCTGCTTCAAGGTGACTACATATAAAGAGATCTCCATGATACCATTTGGATGAAAATCCTAAGACCTAAGACTCCCAATATGTGAGGACTAGTAAGCACTAAAGCCCTTGCATGAGCATATGATTTAGAATTTACCCCACTGTTACTTGATCACTTCACTAACAGGACCTTACAATTTATTCTTCAATCCATCTTAATTGAAAGAACCTCTGAGCATAATTCATTTCTTGCTTGGGGACAAGCAAGCTTTAAGTTTGGTGTTGTGATGACAAGTCATCTTAGCCTAGTTTCACTAGCCTTTTTCTTTTGTTTTCACTTGAATTGTGCACTTTCTTGAGCTACAAGTAAGCTAATATGGGTAAATTTTCATGCTTCCTTTGATTTAATCAACCATGTATGAATTCATGCTATGTCATGAGGTTTTATGCTATAATTGTCACATATTACGATAAAATGAATATCTCATGATTTTAAGCATAGCTTTGATGTGTTTGGTTGATTAATGATAGGTGAAGAAAGCTTGGAGAAAAGTTGAAGCAAGAAGGAATGGCTAGGAGTAAAGAGAGGACAATGGAATAAGTGAAAATGAACCAGGAAGCAAAACTTTTGCACAAACTTTTGGGTGAAAAGTTAGCCCCAACGTTAGCCCCTAACTTTTGGGCTAACGTTGGCACATGAAAGTTACTCCCTGGGCACCAAAAGTTTGCGCCAACGTTAGCCCCTAACTTTGTGGCTAACGTTGGCATGAGAAAAACACTCCCTGGGCACCAAAAGTTTGCGCCAACGTTAGCCCCTAACTTTGTGGCTAACGTTGGCATGAGAAAAACACTCCCTGGCCACCAAAAGTTTGCGCCAACGTTAGCCTCTAACTTTTGGGCTAATGTTGGCACATGAACAATACAAAGGGGGAGCAAAAGTTTGCGCCAACGTTAGCCTCTAACTTCTGGGCTAACGTTGGCGCCAAAAGTACACATAAGGAGGCCAACGTTGGAGCAAAAGTTAGACCCCTAACTTTTGCCCCAACGTGGATAGCAGCAAAGCATGGAGGCTGATAGTAAAAGTTAGAGTGAAAGTTAGCCTCAAACTTTTACTCAAACTTTTTCTCAAACTTTTGCAAAACTCCAACCTGGTTCAATTGGTTCACTTTGGTTCCTCTCCAAACTCCAAGAGCAATCAACCAAGGCCTCTCTCAACCCAATTCCACCAAGAGCAAAGGCCCAACTCAAGGCTTGAAGATCATTTGAAGAAAGTGTATAAATAGGATAGAATTCAAGTTTTTCGGAGAGCTTCCCTTTTAGTTTTTCAGAATAGCTTTCTTTTAAATTTGGCTTAGAGCTCACTTTTACATTTCTTAGCATTGTTGTTTTAATTCAAGAGAATTTGGGAGGAGAATTGATCTCTCTTCTTCCTTGTTCTTGCCCAGCATTCTTTACATTTCTTGTCTTGGATCTTGGGTGGAGAATTGAAGAAATTCTGTTTCAATCTCACCTTGGGATCTTGTTTAATTTTCTGCTTAATTGAATTTCAGTTTCGGTCACTTGCTTCTTCATCTACTTTCTTTGCAATCTACAATCTCTTTTGCATTTGTTCTTGTTGGATCTGGGAAGGCACTGAGATCTAGACTTGGTTTTCTAGTCTCTTGGGTCCTGAGATTCGGATTTCCCATTTCCCACTCCCTGTTTACTGTTTTCATGCTTATTTACATTTCTGTTTTGAGATCCGGTTTGATTCAAGACATCCTTTACTTCTCTGTTTGTTGCAATTTACTTTTCCTTGTTTAATTCCTGCAAATCCAACTCCCAATTCCCTTTACAATTCAAGCCATTTACATTTCTTGCACTTTAAGATTTTGCAATTTACATTTCTTGCGTTCTAAGTTTCTGCCATTTAATTTCTTGTTCTTTAAGATTCAGCACTTTAAATTCCAGTTCTCTTTAATTTCATGCCATTTACTCATTCCCTTTTACTTTCTATGCAATTTAAATTCTGCAAATCACAAATCTCTCAACCAAATCTTGATTCGCTTGACTAAATCAACCACTAAACTAAAATTGCTCAATCCTTCAATCCCTGTGGGATCGACCTCACTCCCGTGAGTTATTATTACTTGATGCGACCCGGTGCACTTGCCGGTTAGATTTGGGTGTTTTGGAGAAATTCGTTTTTCCGCGAAAATATCCCATCAAGTTTTTGGCGCCGATGCCCGGGATTGATTAGATTGACAATGATTAAGTGAAGTGGTAGTTTAGATCAAGCACTTTTTCTTTAATTTTTGACTAACCCACTAACTGTTTGAAGTTTTGTCTCAACTGACTACACTCAACTTGCAAAAGTATCACTGTGTGTTCCGTTGTTGATTTATATGTCATAGGGAAGAAGAGCAGCCAAAAGGAAGGATATCATTGAAGAAGGAGTTTCTGAGAAAGAAGAACATCACAACATGAAGCCACAACTCATTACACTAGTAGAGAACAATTGTTCCTATGGTGGAAATCCCTTGGAGGACCCTAAACAGCACCTATCCATTTTTCTGAAAACTTGTGGTACTGTCAATCTCAATGGTGTAAACCATGATACCATTAAGCTCTTGTTATTTCCCTTCTCACTGAAAGATGAAGCGGCACAATGGCTTGAAACCTTTCCCCAAGGAAGTATAACTAGTTGGGATGAATTGGTTGCCAAGTTTCTAGCCAAATTCTCCTCATCCCAACAACACATCAAGATGAAAGAAGGAGTACATCCATTCATACAGAGAGAGGAAGAACCATTGTTCAAAGCATGGGAAAGATACAAGAAAGCAAGTGACAAGGTGGATTTTCAAGCATTCTATGAAGGATTAACCTCAGAAACAAGAAGAGCAGTAGATTACTTCTCAGATGGCCTACTCAAGGCAACAGCAACCATCCAAGGAACTGCAGAGTTCAGTGACAAAAGAGCCAATAACCAACACTCATTTGAGATGCCACGGAATGCAATTTCAGAAAAGGAAGTAATGAATCTTGAAGGAGTGAGAGCAATCATGAATCAAAACAAACAGCTATACTAGCAAACTTAGCAGCAATTGGAATCAATAGCTAGACAAATTGATTCTCTACATTCTGCCACAGTGACTGCACAATTTCCACCATGGAAACCACATTCTTATCTAAGAATGAGGGAATCTCAGCATCAGGAACAAAGGGACTTCAACTATAACAACCCCAACTTCCCAAACCTGCAAAAACACCACCATACCAACAAAAATCACTACACACCAGCCCAATATACACACCTCCAGCCCTGTCCTACCTCACCACCTGCCCAACATGACTTACATCAATCACCACAATTAACACAGCCACAACCAATCCTAAACTTCCAAAGACTCTATGTTCTAGAAATGATGATGGAAAGGTTTATAAAAACCATGATAGCTACCTCATCGGCTCCATGCCTTCGAGCCGTAGAACAAGCAACTTGAAAATCCTTCAAATGTCGTATGGTGTCTTGACCCGGCAACCCATGATACTTAGGAAGTAGATTTATCAAGCTACTCTTCAACTCAAAGTTTGGATCAAGGTTAGGATACCTTGCTTGCAACGGTTGAAGTATGATATCCGGAGCTCCTTGCTCCTGCAAAGTGATCCGGCGTGGCTCCGCCATGTGTGGCTCACCTGTAGGGTGCAAAGATGTATTAGTAGTGCCAACAGAAGAATATGAAGTAGCGGACTCCAAGTCACTCTCGGTGACGTCTAGTGATTCGGTATTTTCCTCAAGAGAGGCCGAAGTACTAGGCGTATAGTCCAACCGTCGTCTAGCTTGCCGAGTGTGTAACAAAGTTCTTTCAATCTCGGGATCAAAATTTGCTAAGCTAGAATTCGGTTGAGACCGAGTCATCAAACTTGAAAGTCATAGCACAAATGCAAAAGAAATCTAAACTATAGCTAAGTATTGAAAGAAGTAAAATATCTACAATATTCACATATTCACATAACCAATATCAAGGCATACGTTGCAACCATTCCCCGGCAACGGCGCCAAAAATTTGACGGGCCCCAAGGGTGTTTTGGTAAAGATTTTCTTCAATAAGATTACGTTGCGAGTATAGCTCTACCAACAACAATCCTCGGGTGTTAAATTTAGAAGAGGAATTTGGTTGTCACATGTTCAACCCCAATAGAAATAACCAAATTATTCAAACCTCGGGTCGTCTCAGAAGGAATGGGCAAACATGTGCTTCAACATTGGTTAGAAATTCGGGGTTGTGAGTTATGAGCATGAAAATAAATGGGAATCTTAACAAGCAAGTAATCTTAAATTGTAACAAACTAATTCAATTAACTAAGCAAAACATGAGCAATTCCAATGAACAAGCAACATTTCACTTAATTCTATTATAAACCAAACAAGTGACTAACACTAAAGCAAGTAGTTGAGAAATTTGGTGTTCAAATATGAATAATAAAAGCAACTCTTGGCTAGGCATGGGAATTGAGGTCACCATCCTTGTCTAACAACCATATCTTGACAATTATGAGGAACCAAGCTCATTAAGTCTACTTCCAAAAGTCTTAAGTACGTAATATCTACTCCTAGACTTGAAGTACGTCAAATGGCTTTGATCACATCAACCTATAAGTCCCAACCTACCTACTAATTAGATTAGTAGTGGGTTGGCGTCAATGAGTATCAAATTGACCACCAAGGGCTCCCAAATCATCAAATCCATTAGACCCAATGACGCAAGTTTACCCAATTTCCTTGACCTAGGCGAAGAGTGAAAGAAACTACTCCATAATCAAAGTAAACTATTCATCAAGCACATGGTAAGCATTAACAAAAAACATGTTCAAATAGCAATTAAATTAAAATCTACAAGTACCCACTAACAATTATCAACATACAATCATCCAAACAACAAAACTAAACATAGAAATCATCAATGTAACATCAACAAGTCAAGATTCACAACATTCATGAAATGGGTATAAAATGACAATTAACAAGGGTTCATAAAACTATCACTATATATAAGCAAAATTGTAACAAGAAATTCAAATTGAACAATTAAAACTAGTAATTAAGAAAATCCAATTCACAATCCAACAAGGGAAGATCAAATTAAAACTAGATCTAGAGAGGAACAAGGGTTTCTCTCCCTAGAATAACCAAAAAAAAACCAAAAACTAGCTAAAATTGTGTCTTAGTGTAAAAAATGATTGATCCCCCCTTTACCCCTAGCATCTTTGGGTATTTTCCATGCAGAAACAGCTTGAAATTGGGCCTGATGAGCCTGAGGAATTGCCAGTAACGATTTCCTTTAATGAGGTCACGTGCAGCTTCCCACGCGTGTGCGCCATGCGTACTTGCGCGCCGATTGCTTTTGCGATCCACGCGTGCGCGCCAAGTGCGCATGCGCGTCGCTTCCAGCCAACCTCATCCACGCGTGCGCGTGGAGTGCGCGGGCGCATGGAGTGCGCGGGCGTGCCGATGCTGCTTCTCCCAAGATTTCAATCCTTCATGTTCCTCTCTTTTTGTACATGCTTTCTCCCTCTCTTCTAAGTCATTCCTACCCTATAATTCCTGAAATTACTCAACAAATACATCACGGCATCGAATGGCAATAGAAAAGGATTAAAATATGACAATTTTTTAAGGCAAAATAAGCATGTTTTCCATCATGGAGCAATATTGGGAAGTGAACACAAAACTATGCATTTCTTGCGAATAAGTGTGAGAAATATTGATAAAATCCCCCAAAATAAGCACAAGATAAACCATAAAATCGGGGTTTAATAATCATCAAGTGACACTCATCACCATTCTCACTTTTGAATGCGTGCCTGACAAACACTTCCGCTCTACATGAAAACAAGCTTGAATGCATATCTCTTAGCCTCCATTCTGAAAGATTGGAGTCTTCGTGGTATAAGCTAGAATCAATTAGCACCATTCTTGAGATCCGGAAAGTCTAAACCTTGATTGTGGTATTCCATGTAGGATCTAGGATGGGATGACTATGACGAGCTTCAAACTCGCGAGTGTTAGGCGTAGTGACAGACGCAAAAGAATCAATGAATCCTATTCCAACATGAGTGAAAATCGACAGATGATTAGCCGTGCGGTGACAGCGCATTTGGATCATTTTCACTGAGAGTACGGACGGTAGCCATTGACAACGGTGATCCCCCAACATATAGCTTGCCATGGAAAGGAATATGAATGATTGAATGAAGGCAGTAGGAAAGCAGAGATTCAGAAGGAGCAAAGCATCTCCATACGCTTATCTGAAATTTTCACCAATGAATTACATAAGTATCTCTATCTTACCTTAGATTTTATTTATCTTTTAATTATCAAAACCTCATAACCAGTTAAATCTGCTAGTCTGGGATTTACAAGATGACCATAGCTTGCTTCAAGCTGACAATCTCCGTGGGATCGACCCTTACTCACGTAAGGTTTATTACTTGGACAACCCAGTGCACTTGCTAGTTAGTTGTGCGGAGTTGTGAAAAGGATTTGAGATTACAATCGTGCGTACCATGTTTTTAGCGCCGTTGAGATCACAATTTTGTGCACCAAGTTTTTGGCAACGTTGCCGGGGATTGTTTGAGTTTGGACAACTGACGGTTGATCTTGTTGCTCAGATTAGGTAATTTTATTTTAATTTTAAGCTTTTTGTTTTTATTATTTTTATTTTCGAAAAATTTTCAAAAAAACAAATTATTCTATGTCTTCAAAATTTTTAAGAATGAACTCTAGAGTTTCATGATGATTTGTTGAAGTCTGGCTGGCTGTGAAGCCATGTCTAATCTTTTGGACCGAGGTTTCAACTTATCATCACAAGAGCTTGTTGATTTCTATCAATCTTGCTATTGAATGTAATGATCTGTAAAAGCTTTGCTGGCCATTGACCATGTCTAGTGTTTTGGACCGAAGCTTTCACTGAAAGCTTGGCTGGCTAGTAAGCCATGTCTAAATTCCTGGACAGAAGTTTTTAGACTAACATTGCATGATTCCTGGAATTCCTATTAAAAATTTTGAATTTATTTATTTTCTTTTTCAAAATAATTTTCGAAAAATACAAAAAAAGTTAATAAAATCATAAAACCAAAAATAATTTTGTGTTTCTTGTTTGAGTCTAGTGTCAAATTGTATGTTTGGTGTCAATTGCATCTTTTTAACTTTTCTTAAAATTTTCGAAAACTCATGCATAGTGTTCTTCATGATCTTCTTTGTTTGACCATTGCATTTTCATGTTTTGTGTCTTTTCTTGTTTTTCATATGCATTTTCAATTTGCTAGTGTCTAAACATTGAAAATTTCTAAGTTTGGTGTCTTGCATGTGTGTCTTTTCCTAAAAATTTTCAAAAATAAGTTCTTGGTGTTCATCTTGACATTCAAAGTGTTCTTGGTGTTCATCTTGACATTCAAAGTGTTCTTGCATGCATTACTTATTTTGATCTTAAATTTTTATGTTTTGTTTCATTTTTTGTTGTTTAATAGAAAAAGAGAAAAACATCAAAATGATATCTTTTTTTCTCTCTCCTCATTAAAAATTCAAAAATCAAAAAAATATCTTTCCCTTATTCTTCTCAAAAATTTCGAATATTTGAGTTGACTTTTTCAAAAATTTTTAAAAATCTAGTTATTTCTTATGAGTAAAGTCAAATTTTCAATTTAAAAATCCTATCTTTTCAAAACCTTTTAAAAAATCAAATCTTTTTCATTTTTTCTTTCATTGTTTTCGAAAATTTTAAAGATTGATTTTCAAAATCTTTTTCTTATTTTTATCTCATATTTTCCAAAATCTTTACTAACAATTAATGTGATTGATTCAAAATTTTAAGTTATTACTTGCCTATTAAGAAAGGTTCAATCTTTAATTTTAGAATCATATCTTTTTGTTTCTTGTTAGTCAAGTAATCAACTTTAATTTCAAAAATCAAATCTTTTTAAATTTCTTTTTCAAATCTTTTTCAAAATAAATTTTAATCATATCTTTTTCAAAACTTAATTTCAAAATCTTTTCTAACTTCTTATCTTTTCAAAATTGATTTTCAAATATTTTTCAATTAACTACTTAACTTTTTGTTTGATTTTAAAAGTTTTCTATTTCAATAATAACTTTTCTCTAAAATTTGAAAAATAAATAAATTAGTTACTATTTGTTATCTTTTTCAATTTTTATTTTGTTTCTCTTTTTAATTTTCGAATACTAACCAATAATTAAAATAAAAACAAAAATATTTTTCTTTTATTTTAAATTAAATTCGAATTCTCTCTCCTTCTCATCTCTTTCTATTTATTTATTTATCTACTAACACTCTTCTTCCACTCATAATTTGAACCCCCTCTTCTTCTCTATGTTCAAATTTTTCTCTTCTCCTCCTTCTATTCTTCTCTTCTTCTACTCACATAAAGGAATCTCTATACTGTGACATAGAAAATTCCATATTTTCTTTGTTCTCTTCTCTTTCATATGAGCAGGAACAAGGATAAAGGCATTCTTGTTGAAGCTGATCCTGAACATGAAAGGACTCTTAAGAGGAAACTAAGAGTAGCCAAAGCATAATACTCTAAATAGGACCTAACTGAAATTTTCGAAACAGAGAAAACAACTATGGCCGAACCCAACAACAACAATGCAAGGAAGGTGCTTGGTGATTTCACTACACCAACTTCCAATTTCTATGGAAGAAGCATCTCAATTCCTGCCATTGGAGCAAACAACTTTGAGCTTAAGCCTCAATTAGTTTCTCTAATGCAACAGAATTGCAAATTTCATGGACTTCCATTGGAAGATCCTCATCAGTTCTTATCTGAGTTCTTGCAAATCTGTGACACTGTCAAGACCAATGGAGTTGATCCCGAGGTCTACAAGCTTATGCTTTTCCCTTTTGTTGTAAGAGACAGAGCTAGAACATGGTTAGATTCACAACCTAAGGAAAGCCTAAACTCTTGGGAAAAGCTAGTCAGTGCTTTCCTGGCCAAATTCTTTCCACCTCAAAAGATGAGCAAGCTTAGAGTGGAAATCCAAACCTTCAGACAAAAGGAAGGTGAGTCCCTCTATGAAGCTTGGGAAATATATAAGCAATTGATCAAAAGGTGTCCTTCTGACTTGCTTCCAGAACAGAGCATCATATGTATATTCTATGATGGTCTGTCTGAGTTGTCAAAAATGTCATTGGACCATTCTGCAGGAGGATCTCTTCATCTGAAAACCCCTGTAGAAGCTCAGGAACTCATTGAAATGGTTGCAAATAACCAGTTCATGTACACCTCTGAGAGGAGTCCTATGAACAATGGGACGCCTCAGAAAAAGGGAGTTCTTGAAATTGATACTCTGAATGCCATATTGACTTAGAACAAAATATTAACTCAGCAAGCCAATATGATTTCTCAGAGTCTGAATGGATTGCAAGCTGCATCCAACAGTACTAAAGAAGCATCTTCTGAAGAAGAAACTTATGATCCTGAGAACCCTGCAATGGCAGAGGTGAATTACATGGGAGAACCCTATGGAAACACCTATAATCCTTCATAGAGAAATCATCCTAATCTCTCATGGAAGGATCAACAGAAGCCTCAACAAGGCTTCAACAATAATGGTGGAAGAAATAGGTTTAGCAATAGCAAGCTTTTTCCATCATCTTCTCAACAACAGACAGAGAATTCTGAACAGAGCCATTATGGCCTGGAAACCATAGTCTTTGATCTATCCAAGACCACACTAAGTTTCATGAATGAAACAAGGTCCTCCATTAGAAATTTGGAGGCACAGGTGGGTCAGCTGGGTAAGAAGATTACTGAAACTCCTCCCAGTACTCTCACAAGCAATACAGAAGAAAATCCCAAGAGAGAGTGCAAGGCCATAACCATGACCAACATGGCCGAACCTGGAGAGAGTGAGGAGGACGTGAGTCCCAGTGAGAAAAGCCTCATGGGACGTCCTCTAGACAGAAAGGAGTTTCCCTTTGAGGATCCAAAGGAATCTGAGGCTTATACAGAGACCATAGAGATTCCATTGAACTTCCTTCTGCCATTCATGAGCTCTGATGAATATTCTTCCTCTGAAGAGGATGAAGACATCATTGAAGAGCAAGTTGCTAAATATCTAGGAACAATCATGAAGCTGAATGACAAGTTATTTAGTAATAAGACTTGGGAGGACAAACCCCCCTTGTTCACCAATGAACTAAGTGCATTAATGAGGCAGACATTGCTTCAGAAGAAACCGCATCCTGGAAAATTCTTCATACCTTGTACCATAGGCACCATGATCTTTGAGAAGGCTCTGTTTGACCTAGGGTCAGGGATAAACCACATGCCACTATCTGTAATGGAGAAACTGGGAATCTTTGAGGTGAAAGCTGTAAGAATCTCACTAGAGATGGCAGACAAATCAATGAAACTGGCTTATGGACTAGTAGAGGATGTGCTAGTGAAAGTTGCAGGCCTTTACATCCCTGCTGATTTCATAATCCTAGACACTGGAAAGGATGAGGATGAATCCATCATCCTTGGCAGACCCTTCCTAGCCATAGCAAAAGCTGTGATTAATGTTGACAGAGGAGAGATGGTCCTTCAGTTGAATGAGGACTACCTTGTATTCAAGACTCAAGGTTCTCCTTCTGTAACCATGGAGAGGAAGCATGAAAAGCTTCTCTCAATACAGAGTCAAACAAAACCTCCACATTCAAACTCTAAGTTTGGTGTTGGAAGGCCACAACCAAACTCTAAGTTTGGTGTTGAAAGGCCTCAACCCTGCTCTGATTATCTGTGAGGCTCCATGAGAGCTCACTGTCAAGCTATTGACATTAAAGAAGCACTTATTGGGAGGCAATCCAATGTTATTTAATTATATCTATTTATTTTCCATTGTTATTTTATGTTTTCTGTAGGTTGATGATCATGTGAAGTCACAAAAGCAACTGAAAAATAAAAAATATAATGAAAAATAGCATTAAAAATAGCTCACCCTAGAGGAAAAGCTTACTGGCATTTAAACGCCAGTAAGAGTAACAGAATGGGCGTTAAACGCCCAGTCTAGCACCATTCTGGGCGTTAAACGCCAGAAATAGGCACCAGACTGGCATTTAACGCCAAAACAGGACACCAAGTTGGCGTTAAATGCCAAGAAAGGGAGAAAAGCTGGCGTTAAACGCCAGAAACAAGCAGCAACCTGGTGTTTAACGCCAGAAGTGCACTCTAAGGGCATTTTGCATGCCTAAATGGAGCAGGGATGCTAAGTCCTTGACCCATCAGGATCTGTGGACCCCACAGGATCCCCACCAACCTCAACTCATTCTCTCTTCTTCACACCTTTTCATGACACTTTTCCCCAATTACCCTTCACCAATCACCTCATATCTCTTCCCAAATACCCTTCACCAATCACCTTCATATCTCTTCCCAAATACCCTTCACCAATCACCTCATTCACTTTTCCCCAAAACACCACCTACCTTCAATTTCAAAATTCTTTTTCCCTCCCAAACCCAACCCCAAATACACGAACGTAACCCTCCTCCCACTTTTATATATACCCCTCATCACTTCTTCAATTTCACACATCACAAACACCTTATACCCCCTTGGCCTAATTCACCCTCTCCCTCCATCTCCTCCATTTTCTTCTTCTTCTCCTTCATTCTTTCTTCTTTACTTGAGAACGAGCAAACTTTTTAAGTTTGGTGTGGTAAAAGCATTGCTTTTTGTTTTTCCATAACCATGTATGGCACCTAAGGCCGGAGAAACCTCTAGAAAGAGGAAAGGGAAGGCAAAAGCTTCCACCTACGAGTCATGGGAGATGGAGAGATTCATCTCAAAGGTCCATCAAGACCACTTCTATGAAGTTGTAGCCAAGAAGAAGGTGATCCCTGAGGTCCCTTTCATGCTTAAAAGGAGCGAGTATCCGGAGATCCGACATGAGATTAGAAGAAGAGGATGGGAAGTTCTCTCCAATCCTATTCAACAAGTTAGAATCTTAATGGTTCAAGAGTTCTATGCAAACGCATGGATCACTAGGAACCATGATCAAAGTATGAACCTGAATCTAAAGAATTGGCTTTCAATGGTTCGGGGGAAATACTTAGATTTCAGTCTGGAAAATGTAAGGTTGGCGTTCAACGTGCCAATGATGCAAGAAAATGCACGCCCCTACACTAGAAAGGTCAACTTTGATCAAAGGTTGGACCAAGTCCTCATGGACATATGTGTGGAAGGAGCTCAATGGAAAAGAGACTCAAGAGGCAACCCGGTTCAATTGAGAAGACCGGACCTTAAGCCTGTGGCTAGAGGATGGTTAGAGTTCATCCAACGCTCTATCATTCCTACTAGCAACCGATCCGAAGAAACTGTGGATCGGGCCATCATGATCTATAGTATCATGATTGGGGAGGAAGTGAAAGTTCATGAGATTATACCTCAAGAACTCTACAAGGTGGCTGACAAGCACTCTACTTTGGCAAGGTTAGCCTTTCCTCACCTCATTTGTCACCTCTGCAATTCGGCTGGGATTGTCATAGAGGGAGACATCCTCATTGAAGAGGACAAGCCCATCATTAAAAAGAAGATGGAGCAAACAAGAGAGCCCACGCATGGACCTCAACAAGAGCATGAGGAAATTCTTCATCATGAAATCCCTGAGATGCCTCAAGGGATGCACTTTCCTCCACAAAACTATTGGGAGCAAATTAACACCTCCCTAGGAGAATTAAGTTCCAACATGGGACAACTAAGGGTGGGGCACCAATAGCACTCCATCATTCTCCATGAGATTAGAGAAGATCAAAGAGCTATGAGGGAGGAGCAACAAAGGCAAGGAAGAGACATAGAGGAGCTCAAGAGCACCATTGGTTCTTCAAAAGGAAGAAGATGCCACCCTCACTAAGGTGGACCCGATCCTTAATCTCCTTGTCTATTTATTTTCTCTGTTTTTGTTATCTATGCTTTATGTTTATGTTTGTGTCTTTATTACATGATCATTAGCGTCTAGTGTCTATGCCTTAAAAGCTATGAATGTCCTATGAATCCATCACCTTTCTTAAATGAAAAATGTTTTTAATTACAAAAGAACAAGAATTACATGGTTTCAAATTATATCTTGAAATTAGTTTAATTATTTTGATGTGGTGGCAATACCTTTTGTTTTCTGAATGAATGCTTGAACAGTGCATATTTTTGAATTTGTTGTTTATGAATGTTAAAATTGTTGGCTCTTGAAAGAATAATGAAAAAGCTGAAATATTATTGATAATATGAAAAATCATAAAATTGATTCTTGAAGCAAGAAAAAAGAGTGAAGAACAAAGCTTGTGAAAAAAATGGCGAAAAAAAAGAAAAAAAAAGAAAAAGAAAGAAAAAGAAAAAAGCAAGCAGAAAAAACTAATATCCCTTTAAATCAAAAGGAAAGGGTAAAATAAAAGAGAATCCAAGGCTTTGAGAATTAATGGATAGCAGGCCTAAAGGAATAAAATCCTGGCCTAAGCGGCTAAACCAAGCTGTCTCTAACCATGTGCTTGTGGTGTGAAGGTGTCAAGTGAAAAGCTTGAGACTGAGCGGTTAAAGTCGTGATCCAAAGCAAAAAGAGTGTGCTTAAGAACCCTGGACACCTCTAATTGGGGACTCTAGCAAAGCTGAGTCACAATCTGAAAAGGTTCACCCAGTTATGTCTCTGTGGCATTTATGTATCCGGTGGTAATACTGGAAAACAGAATGCTTAGGGCCACGGCCAAGACTCATAAAGTTGCTATGTTCAAGAATCAACATACTGAACTAGGAGAATCAATAACACTATCTAAATTCTAAGTTCCTATAGATGCCAATCATTCTGAACTTCAAAGGATAAAGTGAGATGCCAAAACTGTTCAGAGGCAAAAAGCTACTAGTCCCGCTCATCTAATTGGAGCTAAGTTTCATTGATATTTTGGAATTTATAGTATATTCTCTTCTTTTTATCCGATTTGTTTTCAGTTACTTGGGGACAAGCAATAATTTAAGTTTGGTGTTGTGATGAGCGGATAATTTATACGCTTTTTGGCATTATTTTTAGGTAGATTTTAATATGTTTTAGTTAATTTTTATTATATTTTTTTTAGTTTTTATTCAAAAATCACATTTCTGGACTTTACTATGAGTTTGTGTGTTTTTCTATGATTTCAGGTATTTTCTGGCTGATATTGAGGGACTTGAGCAAAAATCTGATTCAGAGGCTGAAAAAGGACTACAGATGCTGTTGGATTCTGAACTCCCTGCACTCGAAATGGATTTTCTGGAGCTACAAAAACCCAATTGGCATGCTCTCAATTGAGTTGGAAAGTAGACATCCTGGGCTTTCTAGTAATATATAATAGTCCATACTTTGCCTGAGTTTTGATAACGCAGACTGGCGTTTGAACGCCCACTTTCTACCCTATTCTAGCATAAAAGCTGGAGTTAAACGCCCAAACTGGCACCAAAGCTGGTGTTTAACTCCAAGAAGAGTCTCTACACGTGAAAGCTTCAATGCTCAGCCCAAGCACACACCAAGTGGGCTCCGGAAGTGGATTTCTGCACTATCTGCACTTAGTTACTTATTTTCTGTAACCCTAGCTACTAGTTTAGTATAAAAACTACTTTTAGTGATTTATTTTATATCTTTGGATCAAATTAGATCCTTAATCAGTTTTATGCTATCATAGATCATATTATACATGTTTGGAGGCTGGCCATTCGGCCATGCCTAGACCTTCATCACTTATGTATTTCAACGGGGGAGTTTCTACACCCCAGAGATTAATGTGTGGAGCTTTACTGTTCCTCATGAATTAATGCAAAGTACTATTGCTTTTCTATTCATTTCAAGCTTATTCTTATTCTAAGATATTCATTCGCACCCAAGAACATGATGAATGTGATGATCAAGTGACACTCATCACCGTTCTCACTTATGAACGCGTGGCTGACAAACACTTTCGTTCTACATGAAAACAAGCTTGAATGTATATCTCTTAGCCTCCATTCCGAAAGATTGGAGTCTTCATCGTATAAGCTAGAATCAATTGGCAGCATCCTTGAGATCCGAAAAGTCTAAACCTTGTCTGTGGTATTCTGAGTAGGATCTGGGATGGGATGACTGTGACAAGCTTCAAACTTGCAAGTGTTGGGCATAGTGACAGATGCAAAAGGATCAATGGATCCTATTCCAACATGAGTGAAAACTGACAGATGATTAGCCGTGCGATGACAGCGCATTTGGACCATTTTCACTGAGAGGACGGATGGTAGACATTGACATCGGTGATCCCCCAACATACAACTTGCCATGGAAAGGAATATGAATGATTAAATGAAGGGAGAAGGAAAGCAGAGATTCAGAAGGAGCAAAGCATCTCCATACGCTTATCTGAAATTCTCACCAATGAATTACATAAGTATCTCTATCTTAGATTTTATTTATCTTTTAATTATCAAAACCTCATAACCAGTTGAATCTGCCTGACTGATATTTACAAGATGACCATAGCTTGCTTCAAGCCGACAATCTCCGTGGGATCGATTGTTACTGACGTAAGGTTTATTACTTGGACGACCTAGTGCACTTGCTGGTTAGTTGTGCGGAGTTGTGAAAAGGAGTTGAGATTACAATCTTGCGTACCAAGTTTTTGGCGCCGTTGAGATCACAATTTCGTGCACCAGTGGTCCAATGACATCTTGGACAATTCAGATAGACCATTATAGAATATACATAAGATGCTCCATTCTGAAAGTATGTCAGAAGGACACCTTCTGATCAATTGCTTGTATCTATCGCAAGCTTCATAGAGGGATTCACCTTCCTTCTGTCTGAAGGTTTGGACTTCCACTCTAAGCTTGCTCAACTTTTGAGGTGGAAAGAATTTGGCCAAGAAAGCATTGACAAACTTTTCCCAAGAGTTCAGGCTTTCTTTAGGTTGTGAGTCTAACCATATCCTAGCTCTGTCTCTTACAGCAAATGGGAAAAGCATAAGTCTGTAGACCTCAGGATTAACCCCATTGGTCTTAACAGTGTCACAGATTTGCAAGAATTCAGCTAAGAACTGATGAGGATCTTCCAATGAAAGTCCATGAAACTTGCAATTTTGCTGCATTGGAGAAACTAATTGAGGCTTAAGCTCAAAGTTGTTTGCTCCAATTGCAGGAATTGAGATGCTTCTTTCATAGAAGTCAGAAGTTGGTGCAGTAAAGTCACCAAGTACCTTCCTTGCATCTCCACCATTGTTAATGGGTTCGGCCATGTCTTCTTCTTTTTCAAAAATTTCTGTAAGGTCCTCTCCAGAGTGTAGTGCTTTAGCTTCTCTTAGCTTCCTCTTCAGAGTCCTTTCAAGTTCAGTATCAGTTTCAACAAGAATGTCTTTATCCCTGTTTCTGCTCATATGAAAAAGAAGAGAATAGAAAAGAAGAGGAATCCTCTATGTCACAGTATAGAGATTCCTTTATATGAGTAGAAGAATATAAGAATGAGGTAGAGATAGAATGAGAAGAATTCGAACACAGAGAGAGGGAGAGGGTTCGGATTATAAGAAGAGGAGTGTTAGTAAATAGATAAAATAAATAGAAAGAGATCAGAGAGAGAGTTTTTGAATATAATTAAAAAGAAAGAAAAATATTTTTGTTTTAATTTTAATTATTAGTTAGAACTCGAAATTATTAAAAGAAATAAAATAAAATTATAATTTAAAATAATTAGTTAATTAAAAAGAATTTTGAAAAAGTGGTGAGGGGTTTTTCAAAAATTAGAGAGAGAGAGAGAAAGGTAGTTAGGTGGTTTTGAAAAGGATAAGAAATAGTAAATTTTTTTTTTAAATTAAAACAAACAAATCAAGTGGTTAATTGAAAAAGATTTGAAAATCAATTTTTGAAAAGATAAGAGGTCAGAAAAGGATTTTGAAATTAAATTTTTGAAAAAGATATGATTGAAATTTATTTTGAAAAAGATTTAAAAAGGAAATTTAAAAGATTTGATTTTTGAAATTAAAGTTGATTACTTGACTAACAAGAAACTAAAAGATATGATCCTAGAATTTAAAGATTGAACCTTTCTTAATAGGCAAGTAACAACTTGAAGGTTTTGAATCAAAATATTAAATGTTAGCAATAATTTCGAAAATATGAAATAAAAATAAGAAAAAGATTTTGAAAATCAATTTTAAAATTTTTGAAATTATTAAGAAAAAAATGAAAAAGATTTGAAAAGATAGAATTTTTAAATTGAAATTTTGACTTGACTAACAAGAAAAAACTAAATTTTAAAAATTTTGACTAAATCAACCCAAAATTTTGAAATTTATGAGTAAAATAAGGGAAAGATATTGATGACATGTCACCATGTCATGTTTTTCTATGCTTTTTCCTTTGTTTTCAATAGGTTTTATGCACTTTCTTAAGCCATAAGCAAGCCAATTGGGTAGATTTCCATGTTTCCTTTGATTTAATCAACCATGTATGAATTAATGCTATTTCATGAGGTTTTATGCTATAATTGTCACATATTATGAAAGAATGACAAACTCATGATTTTGAGCATAGCTTTGATGTGTTTGGTTGATTGATGATAGGTGAAGAAAGCTTGGAGAAAGGTTGAAGCAAGGAGGAATGGCTAGGAGGAAGAGAGGACAAAAAGTTTGAGCAAAAGTTTTTCTCAAACTTTAGCTCAAACTTTTGGATTAATAGAAAATGAACCAGGGAGCAAAAAGCTGGAGCAAAAGTTAGCCTCAAACATTTTGGCTAACTTTTGGGCAAAAAGCTGGAGTAAAAGTTAGCCTCAAACTTTTTGGCTAACTTTTGGCATCACAAATCAACACCCTGGAGAGCAAAAGTTTGCGCCAACGTTAGCCCCTAACTTTTTGGCTAACGTTGGCGCCACAAGGCATACAAGGGGTATACTTCCAACATGAATAACTTGAGCTACAGAGCTCCAAATGAGGTGATTCAAAAAGAAATGGAAAGTAGGAATCAAGAGCTTTCCAGGCATATATGGCACTGCATGGTGGACACTAAAATTAAGGGAGAAAACTGCCCCGAAATGTGCATAAACGAATATGGTGGCAACATGGAGTGAGGCCAACTGACCTCTGCACCTTCGACGGAGTATAACTCGAGCTGTAGAGCTCCAAATGATGTTCTTCCAAAGGTATTGGAAAGTAGACATTCAGGGATTTCCAACAATGTATAATAGTATGGGATGAACAATGCGTTTGAGCCTCCAGAACTGGCGTTTTCGTCCACGTTTGAGGCAAACTTTACCTCAAACGCTGCACACCAAGGCCAGCAACCTTGTCCTCTTCAAATGAGCATAACTTGAGTTGTAGATGTCCAATTGAGGTGATTCCAATTGGGTTAGAAAGCTGACATTCAGAGATTTCCAACCATATATAATAGTCTATAGTTGGCATGAAATTGGCAACGTTGACAAGAGGACAAAGTAGCACCCCACACATGCACACAAGGGGGCCAACGTTGGAGCAAAAGTTTGACCCCTAACTTTTGCCCCAACGTTGGTATCAGCAAAGAAGGGTGGCTGATGTGAAAAGTTGGAGTAAAAGTTAGCCTCAAAATTTTACTCAAACTTTTACTCAAGCTTTCATGATTCCAAACCCGGTTCAATTTGGTTCTTCTCCAAACTCCAAGAGCAATCAACCAAGGCCTCTATCAACCCAATTCCATCAAGAGCAAGGGCCCAATTGACACCACTCAAAGGCACAAGAGATAGTTAGAATAGAAATTTCATTTTAATTGTAATTTGTTTTGAATTTCATTTTCATTTTGTAAAAATGCCTATATAAGGCATCATTCTCATTTTAGAAAAAAAAAAGCCCGAATAGAGAGAATTGGGGGCGAGCTCCACTAGGGAGCATTAGGAATACAGAGCTCTCTCTCTGAGTTTCATTTTCTGTTTTGAATCTTGAATTGAGATTGGAAGGAATTCTGTTTTCATTCTCTATTTGCAACTTCTCTTTACTTCTTCTGCAATCTTTTTTTTTACCCTCTGTAACTTTTCTCTTGTTGGATCAAGGAAGGATCCACTCCTGAGATCTTCAACATCCTTTTAAATTTCTGCAAATTAAGCACAGTCACTTTGCTCTCTGATCTCCTTGTTCCCAATTTACTTTCCAGCACTTTTGTTCCTCTGCACTTTACATTTGAGTTGTTTGATCTTGATTTATTCTTCCTGCAATTTAACTTTCCAGTTACTTGATCTACTGCTCTCTTTAATTTCCAGCACCCACTCCCCTTTAGTTTCATGCAATTTACATTTCTTGTAATTTAAGATTCTTGCAATTTACATTTCTTGCCCCTTAAGCTACTTGCCAATTTACTTTCTGCACTTTAATTTTCATTGTCATTTACTTTCTGCTACATCAATTATCACTTAAATGTTAGCTTGACTAAACTAATCATCCACTAAAGTTGCTTGATCCATCAATCCCTGTGGGATAGACCTCACTCCCGTGAGTTTTATTACTTGATGCGACCCGGTGCACTTGCCGGTTAGATTTGGGTGTTTTGGAGGAATTCGTTTCTTCCACAAAAATATCCCATCAAGTTTTTGGCGCCGTTGCCGAGGATTGATTTAGATCAACAATGATTAAGTGGGTGAGAAGTCTAGATCAAGCATTTTCTTTATTTTTGTTCTTTGTTCTAAGTTGAAACCAAGGTGTTTGAGTTATTGCCTCACTAAGAAATTCTTTCTCTATGACATGAATTTCAATTTTCATTGATGTTTATAAAATACAAATGGAGTTCAACTCATCTTTTGGTCAAACAAAATTTTATAGGATATCACCCACCATCACCAATCTCTAATGGTGGTTGGGAATATCACCAAGAAACTTCAAATTCTGGGCACTCCAATTCATGGAGCTATGCTTCAGAACCACAAGATGAGAAAGAAAATCATATGGGATATTTCCCTCCACCACAAAATAATGCAAGTCATGACTCTAATGGTGGCTGGGAAGGGAATTCTAGTGCTCCATATGATATTCATCCAAAGATATCATCACTTGACCATACTTCAACAGAAAGCCCCTTTCAAAACTCACCACCCACACAAACTTCCATGAACCACTCAAGGCTCTCAAAGCTTGAGTCCATGTTCAAAAAATATGAGGAGGAGACAATGAAAGTCTGGAAAGAACAAGAAAACTCCCTCAAAAACATGAAAGTGCAGCTAGGCCAATTGGTGAGTGTAATGAAGAAGAAGGAAAAACAAGATGAAGAGGCTACTGAGTCAAGTGGAGTTTTAGTAAAAAAAAAAGAGGTGGTGGAAACATTTGAACCTGAACTTGCATATTCACAAAGGCCACTTGAGATGACAAGAGAACATGAAGACTCACAACTCTCACAAACCTCCCTGGACCAAAACGCCTCAACACTTGAATCCATGATTGAAAGGTATGAAGAGGAGATGAAGAAAGCTTGGGAAGATCAACAAACCTCCTCCATAAAAGAGCTATTAAAACAAATGTTGAGTGTAAAAGAGGAAGTGGAGGAGCAAGAAAGTGAGGAAGAGTTCATGGAACCACCGATTCAAAAGGCTCTGGATGAATACAAAACTCCAATAATCACACAGCAACCAAGACTTGGATTCAAAGAAGTGAAGGCAACTAACAAGAGCACCAATCCTGTCCCTAATCCAGCAAGCAAGATCAATCAAGCCATTTGCAAAAGGAAGCTTGCTGAGGAAAAGCCAAGGCAAGGGACAGTAGCTGAAATTTCTCCTCCTTTGAAGTCATTTCTCTTAACAAATTGGAAGAAGAGGAAGAAAGTAAAGAACAGGTAGACAGTAGGTACATTTCTTTTCCTTGCTTGGTTTAAATTTCAATAAATTGGTATATGGTTACATTCTAAGTTTGGTGTTGCCCTACAACAAACTGTTTTCCATCTTCATGGATGATTGCATCAATTTTACATGAAAGTGACACACCAAGATTCTAAGTTTGGTGTGCCACCTATTTTTTTATGCAAATCAATCCAGCAACATCACTTGTCTGCATAATCATATTACCTTTTACAGTGTTATTTTTCTTCTTAGTTGGATAATTTTTGTTTTCTCTTTGTTTCATTTATTTACTTGTTTTTAATGCTTTCCTTCATTAACTGTTTTTGTTAATACATCACCAAGACATCCTTATTCATAACAGATTCTTCATTTGGTGATTGTATTTAACATATAACAGTTTCTTTTGTTTAGTTTTAGTTCAAATAAATTGACATATGGTTGCATTCTAAGTTTGGTGTTGCTATGCAACAAAATTTGGTTCCAATCCTTACAAGATACTTGCATTAATTCCAAGTGAAAGTGTCACACTAAGTTTGGTGTGCCACTTATCTTTTATGCAATGTATTGTGCACACCTTCTTATCTATGCAATCACAATGTCTCTATCTCTTATGCCTTGATTGTTATCTTTTGCTTGCTTGAAACACATGTACTACTAACTTTTCATTGTGTAAGACACTCATAATCCATCTTAGCCCCATAGCCATGGTTCTAATTGTTGCTTGAGGATGAGCAAGCATTCTGAGTTTGGCAAGGGAAGGAGGAAGAATAGAGGAAAAAGGACAACAATAATGAAGATAAACTACAAGGTTGTAGAGTTCCTTTTCTCCTCATTTGTTTCCAGCACTTAAATTGCATGATTGTCTTCATCCTTTCTGTTTACATGTGTGTATGAATAAAGCATAACTTGAATTTTGATTTGCAACATGGTGCTGTGTCATTATGATTACCAACTTGAGTTTTGTGAATTCAAAAGCAACAAAGTATCATGATCATAAACAAACAAGGCATTAAGGAAGATTTTAGAATGTGCATAAAAGTATTGGAAAGCTAGTATGATTAATTGTTGCTCAATTGCATTGGATTTTATTTAATTGAAGTTTTCATCTAGTACATTTTGTGAAATCTTTTGAAAATCATGAAAACCTTGAAAGAAAAAGCAAAAAAGAGCAAGAAAAGAAAAACGAAAAGAATGAGAAAGCTGAAGGCTCTGAGTACCATTGGCAATTTATTTGTTAAGTGCTTGTGGTGTTTATGTATCAAGCCAAATGCTTGAAAACAAAACACTTAGAAGTCAAGGTTAGGCTCAAAGTGCAAAAGCACTCCCTCAAAGCTCAAGGATCTGAGCATCAATGATTAGAGAGTCAAGAAAAGAAAAGAAAAATGAGCTTAATGAAGTCCTCTAATCAAATGCTTGTGGTGCTTATGTATCAAGTGGTAATACTTGAAAACAAAGCATTTAGAAGTCGTAGCTTTGTTATCAACTCATCGGGTAAAGCACCCAAAAGGAGAAGCTAATAAGAAAAGCAAAAAGCTTGTTTCAAGGAAGAAATATAAGGAAAAGATTTCATAAAATGAGCTAGATAGAAGCATCAATCATTTACATTTCTTTTGTGATTGTAGCAGGCTTAGAAAATTAGCTTACCATGAATATTGAGTTGCTATTCTTCTTGCCTTGGATTGTCAATCTTTATTGCATGATTCTTTTCTTGCTTGGGGACAAGCAAGGTTTAAGTTTGGTGTTGTGATGACATGTCACCATGTCATGTTTTTCTATGCTTTTTCCTTTGTTTTCAATAGGTTTTATGAACTTTCTTAAGCCATAAGCAAGCCAATTGGGTAGATTTCCATGTTTCCTTTGATTTAATCAACTATGTATGAATTAATGCTATTTCATGAGGTTTTATGCTATAATTGTCACATATTATGAAAGAATGACAAACTCATGATTTTGAGCATAGCTTTGATGTGTTTGGTTGATTGATGATAGGTGAAGAAAGCTTGGAGAAAGGTTGAAGCAAGGAGGAATGGCTAGGAGGAAGAGAGGACAAAAAGTTTGAGCAAAAGTTTGCCTCAAACTTTAGCTCAAACTTTTGGATTAATTGAAAATGAACCAGGGAGCAAAAAGCTAGAGCAAAAGTTAGCGTCAAACTTTTTGGCTAACTTTTGGGCAAAAAGCTGGAGCAAAAGTTAGCCTCAAACTTTTTGGCTAACTTTTGGCATCACAAATCAACACCCTGGAGAGCAAAAGTTTGCGCCAACGTTAGCCCCTAACTTTTTGGCTAACGTTGGCGCCACAAGGCATACAAGGGGTATACTTCCAACATGAATAACTTGAGCTACAGAGCTCCAAATGAGGTGATTCAAAAAGCAATGGAAAGTAGGAATCAAGAGCTTTCCAGGCATATATGGTACTGCATGGTGGACACTAAAATTGAGGGAGAAAACTGCCCCGAAATGTGCATAAACGAATATGGTGGCAACATGCAGTGAGGCCAACTGACCTCTGCACCTTCGACGGAGTATAACTCGAGCTGTAGAGCTCCAAATGATGTGCTTCAAAAGGCATTGGAAATTAGACATTCAGGGCTTTCCAACAATGTATAATAGTATGGGGTGAACAATGCGTTTGAGCCTCCAGAACTGGCGTTTTCATCCACGTTTGAGGCAAACTTTACCTCAAACGCTGCACACCAAGGCCAGCGACCTTGTCCTCTTCAAATGAGCATAACTTGAGTTGTAGATGTCCAATTGAGGTGATTTCAATTGGGTTAGAAAGCTAACATTTAGAACTTTCCAACCATATATAATAGTCTATAGTTGGCATGAAATTGACAACGTTGACAAGATGACAAAGTAGCACCCCACACATGCACACAAGGGGGCCAATGTTGGAGCAAAAGTTTGACCCCTAACTTTTGCCCCAACGTTGGTATCAGCAAAGAAGGGTGGCTGATGTGAAAAGTTGGAGTAAAAGTTAGCCTCAAACTTTTACTCAAACTTTTACTCAAGCTTTCATGGTTCCAAACCCGGTTCAATTTGGTTCTTCTCCAAACTCCAAGAGCAATCAACCAAGGGCTCTATCAACCCAATTCCATCAAGAGCAAGGGCCCAATTGACACCGGTCAAAGGCACAAGAGATAGTTAGAATAGAAATTTCATTTTAATTGTAATTTGTTTTGAATTTCATTTTCATTTTGTAAAAATGCCTATATAAGGCATCATTCTCATTTTAGAAAAAAAAAGCCCGAATAGAGAGAATTGGGGGCGAGCTCCACTAGGGAGCATTAGGAATACAGAGCTCTCTCTCTGAGTTTCATTTTTTGTTTTGAATCTTGAATTAAGATTGGAAGGAATTCTGTTTTCATTCTCTATTTGCAACTTCTCTTTACTTCTTCTGCAATCTTTTTTTTTACTCTCTGCAACTTTTCTCTTGTTGGATCAAGGAAGGATCCACTCCTGAGATCTTCAACATCCTTTTAAATTTCTGCAAATTAAGCACAGTCACTTTGCTCTCTGATCTCCTTGTTCCCAATTTACTTTCCAGCACTTTTGTTCCTCTGCACTTTACATTTGAGTTGTTTGATCTTGATTTATTCTTCCTGCAATTTAACTTTCCAGTTACTTGATCTACTGCTCTCTTTAATTTCCAGCACCCACTCCCTTTTAATTTCATGCAATTTACATTTCTTGCAATTTAAGATTCTTGCAATTTACATTTCTTGCCCCTTAAGCTACTTGCCAATTTACTTTCTGCACTTTAATTTTCCTTGTCATTTACTTTCTGCTGCATCAATTATCACTTAAATGTTAGCTTGACTAAACTAATCATCCACTAAAGTTGCTTGATCCATCAATTCCTGTGGAATCGACCTCACTCCCGTGAGTTTTATTACTTGATGCGACCCGGTGCACTTGCCGGTTAGATTTTGGTGTTTTGGAGGAATTCGTTTCTTCCACAAAAATATCCCATCAGATATTATTTTAAATTTTTGAGTTTTTAATAAGGAGAGAGAAAAACAACAAAATGACACATGACATAGAATTTTAAGATCAAAACAAAGAATGCATGCAAGAATACTTTGAATGTCAAGAACACTTTGAAGATCATGATGAACATCAAGAACATGTTTTTGAAAATTTTTAAGAAAAGAAAGACATGCAAGACACCAAACTTATAAATTTTTAATGTTTAGACACTAATAATTCGAAAATGCATATGAAAAACAAGAAAAGACACAAAACAAGAAAATGTAACGATCAAACAAAGAAAATCATCAAGAACAACTTGAAGATCAATGAAGAACACAATGCATATATTTTCAAAAATTTAAGAAAGATTAAAACATACAATTCACACCAAACTTAAAATTTGACACTAGACTCAAACAAAAAACACAAAATTTTTTGTTTTTATGGTTTTATTAATTTTTTTTGTATTTTTTGAAATTTATTTTGGGAAAAGAAAATAAAGAAATACAAAATTTTTAATAAGAATTCCAGGATTCAGGCAATGTTAGTCTAAAGCTTCGGTACACAAGAATTAGACATGGCCAAATGACCAGCCAAGTTTTAGCATACAAATACAGACATGTCTTTTCTACAATGGAAAGTAGAAACCTCGGTCCAAAAGATTAGACATGGCTTAATAGCCAGCCAGGCTTCAACATATCTCAAGAAGCTATAGAATTCATTCTTAAAAATTCTGAAGAACACTTTTTTTTATTTGAATTTTTTGAAAACTAAATTTTTTTTGTATTTTTTTCGAAAATAAAAAATAACAAATAAAAAAAGCTTAAACATAAAATAAAATTAACTAATCTAAGCAACAAGATGAACCGTCAGTTGTCCAAACTCGAACAATCCCTGGCAACAGCGCCAAAAACTTGGTAGACGAAATTGTGATTCACACTTTTTACAACTCCGCACAACTAACCAGCAAGTGCACTAGGTCGTCCAAGTAATACCTTACGTGAGTAAGGGTCGATCCCATGGAGACTGTCGGCTTGAGGAAAGCTATGGTCATCTTGTAAATCTCAGTCAGGTGGATTCAAATGATTATGAGGTTTTGATAATTAAAAGATAAATAAAACATAAAATAAAATAAAGTTACTTATGTAATTCATTGGTGGGAATTTCAGATAAGCGTCTGGAGATGCTTTGTTGCTTCAGAACCTCTGCTTTCCTATTGCCTTCTTCCAATCATGCGTGCTCCCTTCCATGGCAAGCTGTATGATCCTCTCGGATGAAAAATACCAGGTACGATCTATGCACGGCTAATCAACTGTCACATTTCTCGTCTCGGATGAAAAATACCATGTACAACTACCGCACGGCGAATCATCTATCGGTTCCCACTAGCGTTGGAATAGGACCCATGTCCTTTTGCACACTGTCACTGTGCCCAACATTCGCAGGTTTGAAGCTCTTCACAATCATCCCTTCCCAAATTCTACTCGGAATACCACAATCAAGGTTTAGACTTTCCGAATCCCAGGAATGCTGCCAATTGGTTCTAGCTTATACCACGAAGATACTAATCTCACAGACTCGGTCCGTGTATTAGATAGCCAAGAGATACGCACTCAAGCTGTCGCCCAATGACTACGTTGCACTCAGATAGAACGGAAGTGGTTGTCAGGCACACGTTCATAGAATTGAGAATAATGATGAGTGTCTGATGAGCGGATAATTTATACGCTTTTTCGCATTATTTTTAAGTAGTTTTTAGTATAATTTAGTTAGTTTTTAGTATATTTTTATTAGTTTTTATTCAAAAATCACATTTCTAGACTTTACTATGAGTTTTTGTTTTTTTCTATGATTTCAGGTATTTTTTGGCTAAAATTGAGGGACCTGAGCAAAAATCTGATTCAGAGACTGAAAAAGGACTACAGATGCTGTTGGATTCTGACCTCCCTACACTTGAAATGGATTTTCTGGAGCTACAAAAACCCAATTGGCGCGCTTATAATCGCGTTGGAAAGTAGACATCCAGGGCTTTCTAGCAATATATAATAGTCCATACTTTGCCCGAGTTTTGATGACGCAAACTGGCGTTCAAACGCCAACTTCCTGCCCTATTCTAGAGTTAAACGCCAGAAACAGGTTGCAAATCAGAGTTAAACGCCAGAAACAGGCTACAACCTGGCGTTTAACTCTGAAAAGAGTCTCTACACATGAAAGCTCAATGCTAAGCCCAAGCACACACCAAGTGGGCCCGAAAGTGGATTTCTGCATCATTTACTTATTTTCTGTAACCCTAGTTACTAGTCTAGTATAAAAACTACTTTTAGTGATTTATTTCACATCTTTGGATTATCTTTGGAACATTTTTCCTTAGACTTGGGGGCTGGCCTCACGGCCATGCCTAGACCTTTCACTTATGTATTTTCAACGGTGGAGTTTCTACACCCCATAGATTAAGGTGTGGAGCTCTGCTGTTCCTCATGAATTAATGCAAAGTAATATTGTTTTTCTATTCAATTCAAGCTTTTTCTTATTCTAAGAAATTCATTCGCACCAAAAAACATGATGAATGTGATGATTATGTGACACTCATCACCATTCTCACTTATGAACGCGTGCCTGACAACCACTTCCGTTCTACATGAAAACAAGCTTGAATGCATATCTCTTAGCCTCCTGATACACGATCAGAGTCTTCGTGGTATAGGCTAGAATATTTGGCGGCCATTCTTGAGATCTAGAAAGTCTAAACCTAGTCTGTGGTATTCTGAGTAGGATCTGGGATGGGATGACTGTGACGAGCTTCAAACTCGCGAATGTTGGGCGTAGTGACAGACGCAAAAGGATCAATGGATTCTATTCCAACATGATCGAGAACCGACAGATGATTAGCCGTGCAGTGACAGCGCATTTTGGACCATTTTCACTGAGAGGACGGACGGTAGCCATTGACAATGGTAATCCCCCAACATAAAGCTTGCCCTGGAAATGAGTATGAATGATTGAATGAAGGCAGTAGGAAAGCAGAGATTCAGAAGGAGTAAAGCATCTCCATAAGCTTATCTGAAATTCTCACCAATGAATTACATAAGTCTCTCTATCTTATTTTATATATTTTATTTATCTTTTAATTATCACAACCTCATAACCATTTGAATCTGCCTGACTGAGATTTACAAGATGATCATAGCTTGCTTCAAGCCGACAATCTCCATGGGATCGACCCTTACTCACATAAGGTTTATTACTTGGACGACCCAGTGTACTTGCTGGTTAGTTGTGCAGAGTTGTGATGAATAATTGAGATTACAATCGTGCGTACCAAGTTGTTGGCGCAATTGAGATCACAATTTCGTGCACCAAGTTTTTGGCGCCGTTGCCGGGGATTGTTCGAGTTTGGACAACTGACGGTTCATCTTGTTGCTCAGATTAGGTACTTTTATTTTATGTTTAAGCTTTTTTTATTTATAATTTTCGAAATAAAAAATTTTCAAAAAAAAATTATTCTATGTCCTTCAAAATTTTTAAAATGAATTCTAGAGTTTCATGAGATATGTTGAATCTTGGCTGGCTGTTAAGCCATGTCTAATCTTTTGGACCGAGGTTTCAACTATCCTTAGAAGAGCTTCTTTGTCTTTCTCAGCAAATTGGCTGTTGTATGTAATGATCTGCTAAAGCTTGGCTGGCCATTGGCCATGTCTAGTATTTTGAACCGGAGCTTTCACTGAAAGCTTGGCTGGCTAGTAAGCCATGTCTAATTCCTGGACTTGAGTTATAGACTAACACTACATGATTCCTAGAATTCTCATTAAAAATTTCGAAATCCTTATTTTTCTTTTTTCAAATAATTTTCGAAAAATCAAAAAAAAAATTTTAATAAAATCATAAAAACCAAAAAAAAAAATTTTGTTTATTATTTGAGTCTAATGTCAAATTGTAAGTTTGGTGTCAATTGCATCTTTGTAACTTTTCTTTAAATTTTCGAAAATTCATGCATGATGTTCTTCATGATCTTCAAGTTTTTCTTGATGATTGTCTTTATTAGATCTTTGCATTTTCATGTTTTGTGTCTTTCCTTATTTTTCATATGCATTTTTAATTTGTTAGTGTCTAAACATTGAAAATTTCTAAGTTTGGTGTCTTGCATGTCTTTCTTTTCTTAAAAATTTTTAAAAATAAGTTCTTGGTGTTCATCTTGACATTCAAAGTGTTCTTGCATGCATTTTTTATTTCGATCTTAAATTTTCATGTTTTTCATCATTTTTATGTTTTTCTCTCTCCTTATTTAAAATTAAAAAATCAAAAAAATATCTTTCCCTCTTTTCACTCATAAATTTTGAAAAATTGAGTTGACTTAGTCAAAAATTTTTAAAATTTAGTTGTTTCTTATGAGTCAAGTCAAATTTTCAATTCAAAAATCTTATCTTTTCAAAACCTTTTCAAAAATCAAATCTTTCTCATCTTTTTTTATTAATATTTTCGAAAATTTTTAAAAAAATGATTTTCAAAATCTTTTTCTTAATTTCATCTCATAATTTCAAATTCTTTACTAACAATTAATGTGATTGATTCAAAAATTTTAAAGTTTGTTACTTGCCTATTAAGAAAGGTTCAATCTTTAAATTTTAGAATCATATCTTTTAGTTTCTTGTTAGTCAAGTAATCAACTTTAATTTTTCAAAAGTCAAATCTTTTTAATTTCCTTTTCAAATCATTTTTTCAAAATAAATTTCAAATCACATCTTTTTCAAAATCAACTTCAAAATCTTTTCTAACTTCTTATCTTTTCAACATTGATTTTCAAATCTTTTTCAATTAATCTCATCTTTTTGTTTGATTCTTATCTTTTTTAAAACTACCTAACTAATTTTCTCTCTCCAATTTTCGAAAACTCCTCACCCTTTTTAATTAACTAATTGTTTCAAATTTTAATTTTAATTTTATTTCTCTTTTTAATTTTCAAATTCTAACTAATATTTGAAATAAAAACAAAAATATTTTCCTTTTATTTTAAATTAAATTTGAATTCTCTCCCCCTCTCACATCTCCTTCTATTTATTTATCACTAACACTTCTCTCCCACCCAAAATTCAAACCCCATCTTCTTCTCTGTGTTCGAATTTTTCTCTTCTGCTTCTTCTATTCATCTCTTCTTATACTCACATAAGGAATCTCTATACTGTGACATAGAGGATTCCATATTTTCTTTTCTATTCTCTTCTTTTTCATATGAGCAGGAACAAGGATAAGAATGTTCTTGTTGAAGCTGATCCTGAACCTGAAAAGACTCTAAAGAGGAAGCTAAGGGAAGCTAAAGCACAACTCTCTGGAGAGAACCTGACAGAAATTTTCGAAAAAGAGGGAGACATGGCCGAACCTAATAACAATGGTGGAGATGCAAGGAAGATGCTTGGTGACTTTATTGCACCCTCTTCTAACTTCTATGGAAGAAGCATCTCAATACCTGCAATTGGAGCAAACAATTTTGAGCTTAAGCCTCAATTAGTTTCTCTAATGCAACAGAATTGCAAGTTTCATGGACTTCCTATGGAAGATCCTTATTAGTTTTTAGCTGAATTCTTGCAAATCTGTGACACTGTCAAGACTAATGGAGTTGATACCGAGGTCTACAGGCTTATGCTTTTCCATTTTGCTGTAAGAGACAGAGCTAGAACATGGTTGGATTCACAACCTAAGGATAGCTTGAACTCTTGGGATAAGCTGGTCAGTGCTTTCCTGGCTAAATTCTTTCTACCTCAAATGATGAGCAAGCTTAGAGTGAAAATCCAAACCTTCAGACAGAAGGAAGGAGAATCCCTCTATGAAGCTTGGGAAAGATATAAGCAACTCATCAAAAGGTGTCCTACTGACATGCTTCCAGAATGGAGCATCAAAAGTATATTCTATGATGGTTTGTCTGAGTTGTCAAAAATATCATTAGACCATTCTACAGGAGGATCTCTTCACGTGAAAACCCCTATAGAAGCTCAGTAACTCATTGAAATGGTTGCAAATAACCAGTTCATGTACACCTCTGAGAGGAATCCTGTGAACAATGGGACGCCTCAGAAGAAGGGAGTTCTTGAAATTGATACTCTGAATGCCATAATGGCTCAGAATAAAATATTGACTCCGCAAGTCAATATGATTTCTCAGAGTCTGAATGTATTGCAAGCTGCATCCAACAGTACTAAAGAAGCATCTTCTGAAAAAGAAGCTTATGATCCTGAAAACCCTGCAATAGCAGAGGTGAATTACATGGGAGAACCCTATGGAAACACCTATAATCCTTCATGGAGAAATCATCCAAATTTCTCATGGAAGGATCAACAAAAGCGTAATCAAGGCTTTAATAATAATAATGGTGGAAGAAATAGGTTTAGCAATAGCAAGCCTTTTCCATCATCTTCTCAGAAACAGACAGAGAATTCTGAACAGAGCCATTCTGGCCTGGCAACCATAGTCTCGGATCTATCCAAGACCACACTAAATTTCATGAATGAAACAAGGTCCTTCGTTAGAAATTTAGAGGCACAGGTGGGTCAGCTGAGTAAGAAGATTACTGAAACTCCTCCCAATACTCTCCCAAGTAATACAGAAGAAAACCCCAAGAGAGAGTGCAAGGCCAAAACCATGACCAACATGGCCGAACCTAGAGAGAGTGAGGAGGATGTGAGTCCTAGTGAGAAAAGCCTCATGAGACGTCCTCTGGACAGAAAGGAGTTTCCTTTTGAGGAACCAATGGAATCTAAGGCTCATACAGAGACCATAGAGATTCCATTGAACTTTCTTCTATCATTCATGAGCTCTAGTGAATATTCTTCCTCTGAAGAGGATAAAGACATCACTGAAGAGCAAGTTGCTAAGTATCTAGGAGCAATCATGAAGCTGAATGCCAAGTTATTTTGTAATGAGACTTGGGAGGATGAACCCCCCTTGTTCACCAATGAACTGAGTGCATTAATGAAGCAGACATTCCCTCAGAAGAAACCGGATCCCGGAAAATTCTTCATACCTTGTACCATAGTACCATGACCTTTGAGAAGGCTCTGTGTGACCTGGGGTCAGGGATAAACCTCATGCCACACTCTGTAATGGAGAAACTGGGAATCTTTGAGGTACAAGCTGCAAGAATCTCACTAGAGATGGCAGACAAATCAATGAAACAGGCTTATGGACTAGTAGAGGACGTGATAGTGAAGGTTGAAGGCCTTTGCATCCCTGCTGATTTCATAATCCTAGACACTGGGAAGGATGATGATGAATCCATCATCCTTGGCAGACCCTTCCTTGCCACAGCAAAAGCTGTGATTGATGCTGACAGAGGAGAGTTGGTCCTCAAGTTGAATGAGGACTACCTTGTATTCAACACTCAAGGTTCTCCTTCTGTAACCATGGAGAGGAAGCATGAAAAGCTTTTCTCAATACAGAGTCAAACAGAGCCCCCACATTCAATCTCTAAGTTTGGTATTGGGAGGCCACAACCAAACTCTAAGTTTAGTGTTGAGAGGTCACAACCAAACTCTAAGTTTGGTGTTGAGAGGCCCCAACCCTGCTCTGATTATCTGTGAGGCTCCATGAGAGCTCACTGTCAAGCTATTGACAATAAAGAAGCGCTTATTGGGAGGCAACCCATTATTATTTAATTATATCTATCTATTTTCCATTATTATTTTATGTTTTATGTAGGTTGATGATCATGTGAAGCCACAAAAACAACTGAAAAATGATAAATAGAAAGAAAAACAGCATTAAAAACAGCACACCCTGGAGGATAAGCTTACTGGTGTTTAAACGCCAGTAAAAAGCATCAGACTAGCATTTAACGCCAGAAATAGGCACCAGTATGGCGTTTAACGCCAGAAACAGGCACCAAGTTGGCGTTAAACGCCAAGAAAGGGAGAAAAGTTGGCGTTTAACGCCAGAAACAAGCAGCAGTCTGGCGTTAAACGTCAGGATTGCACTCTAAGGGCATTTACATGCCTAAATGGAGCAGGGTTGATAAGTCCTTGACCCCTCAGGATCTGTGGACCCTATAGAATCCCCACCTACCCCACCTCTTCTTCTCCCCTCTTCACACCTTTCCATAATACTCTTCCTCAAAATAACCTCCACCAATCACATCCATCTCCTTCCCAAACCCAACCCCTATTACAAGAATTCTATCTCCACTCCACTTCTATATCAGCCCCTAATCACTCCTTCCTTTTCACACATTACAACCACTACTTCAACCCCTTGGCCAAACCACATATCTCCCTCCATCTCCTCCATTTTCTTCTTCTTCTACTACTTTCTTTCTTCTTTGCTCGAGGACGAGCAAACCTTTTAAGTTTGGTGTGGAAAAAGCATTACTTTTTTGTTTTTCCATGACCACTAATGATACCAAAGGCCGGAGAAACCTCTAGAAAGAGGAAAGGGAAGACAATTGCTTCCACCTCCAGGTCATGGGAGATTGAGAGATTCATCTCACAAGCCCATCACTAAAAAGAGGATGGAGCAAAAAAAAAGAGCCCACTCATGGACCTCAACAAGAGCATGAGGAAATTCCTCATCATGAAATCCCTGGGATGCCTCAAGGGATGCATTTTCCTCCACAAAACTATTGGGAGCAAATCAACACCTCCCTAGGAGAATTGAGTTCCAACATGGGACAACTAAGGATGGAGCACCAAGAGCATTCCATCCTCCTTCATGAAATCAGAGATGACCAAAGAGCCATGAGGGAGGAGCAACAAAGGCAAGGAAGAGACATTGAGGAGCTCAAGCACTCCATAAGATCTTTAAGAGGAGGAACTAGCCGCCATCACTAAGGTGGACCCGTTCCTTATTTTTCTATTTTTCGTTTCTTATGCCTTATGCTTTATTTATGTTTGTGTCTTATTACATGATCACTAGTGTCTAAGTGTCTATACCTTAAAGCTATGAATGTCCTATGATTCCATCACCTCTCTTAAATGAAAAATGTTCTAAAAACAAAAGAACAAGAAGTACATGATTTCGAATTCATCCTTGAAATTAATTTAATTATTTTGATGTGGTGACAATACTTTTTGTTCTCTGAATGAATGCTTGAACAGTGCATTTTTTTTGAATTTGTTGTTTATGAATCTTAAAATTGTTGGCTCTTGAAAGAATGATGAAAAAGGAGAAATGTTATTGATAATCTGAAAAATCATAAAATTGATTCTTGAAGCAAGAAAAAGCAGTGAATAATAAGGCTTGCGAAAAAAAATGGCGAAAAAAAAAGCAAGCAGAAAAAGCCAAGAGCTCTGTAAACCAAAAGGCAAGAGCAAAAAGCCAATAACCCTTTAAACCAAAAGGCAAGGGTAAAAAGGATCCAAGGCTTTGAGCATTAATGGATAGGAGGGCCTAAAGGAATAAAATCCTGGCCTAAGTGGCTAAACCAAGCTGTCCCTAACCATGTGCTTGTGGCGCGAAGGTGTCAAGTGAAAAACTTGAGACTGAGCGGTTAAAGTCGTGATCCAAAGCAAAAAGAGTGTGCATAAGAACCCTAGACACCTCTAATTTGGGACTCTAGCAAAGCTGAGTCACAATCAGAAAAGGTTCACCCAGTTATATGTCTGTGGCATTTATGTATCCGGTGGTAATACTGGAAAACAAAGTGCTTAGGGCCACGGCCAAGACTCATAAAGTAGCTGTGTTCAAGAATCAACATACTGAACTAGGAGAATCAATAACACTATCTGAATTCTGAGTTCCTATAGATGCTAATCATTCTGAACTTCAAAGGATAAAGTGAGATGCCAAAACTGTTCAGAGGCAAAAAGCTACTAGTCCCGCTCATCTAATTGGAGCTAAGTTTCATTCATATTTTGGAATTTATAGTATATTCTCTTCTTTTTATCCTATTTTGGAATTTATAGTATATTCTCTTCTTTTTATCCTATTTTATAGTTGTGATGAGCGAATAATTTATACGCTTTTTGGCATTGTTTTTTAAGTAGTTTTTAGTATAATTTAGTTAGTTTTTAGTATATTTTTATTAGTTTTTATTCAAAAATTACATTTCTGGACTTTACTATGAGTTTGTGTGTTTTTCTGTGATTTCAGGTATTTTCTGGCTGAAATTGAGGGACCTGAGCAAAAATCTGATTCAGAGGCTGAAAAAGGACTGCAGATGCTGTTGGATTCTGACCTCCCTGCACTCAAAATGGATTTTCTGGAGCTACAAAAATCCAATTGGTGCGCTCTCAGTTGAGTTGGAAAGCGGACATCCGGGGCTTTCCAAAAATATATAATAGTCTATACTTTGCTCGAGTTTTGATAACGCAAACTGGGGTTCAAACGCCAACTTCCTGCCCTATTCTGGAGTTAAACGCCAAAAACAGGTTGCAAATCAGAGTTAAACGCAAGAAACAGGCTACAACCTGGCGTTTAACTCCGAAAAGAGTCTCTACACATGAAAGCTCAATGCTTAATCCAAGCACACACCAAGTGGGCCCAGAAGTTGATTTCTGCATCATTTACTTATTTTTTGTAACCCTAGTTACTAGTCTAGTATAAAAACTACTTTTAGTGATTTATTTCACATCTTTGGATCATCTTTGGAACGTTTTTCCTTAGACTTGGGGGTTGGCCTCACGGCCATGCCTAGACCTTTCACTTATATATTTTCAACGGTGGAGTTTTTACACCCCATAGATTAAGGTGTGGAGCTCTGCTGTTCCTCATGAATTAATGCAAAGTACTATTGTTTTTCTATTCAATTCAAGCTACTTCTTATTCTAAGATATTCATTCGCACCCAAGAACATGATGAATGTGATGATTATGTGACACTCATCACCATTCTCACTTATGAATGCGTTCCTGACAACCACTTCCGTTCTACATGAAAATAAGCTTGAACGCATATCGCTTAGCCTCCTGATTCACGATCAGAGTCTTCGTGGTATAGGCTAGAATATTTGGCGGCCATTCTTGAGATCCAAAAAGTCTAAACCATGTCTGTGGTATTCTAAGTAGGATCTGGGATGGGATGACTGTGACGAGCTTCAAACTCGCGAGTTTTGGGCGTAGTGACAGACGCAAAAGGATCAATGGATCCTATTCCAACATGATCGAGAACCGACAGATGATTAGCCGTGTGGTGATAGTGCATTTTGGACCATTTTCACTGAGAGGAGAGACGGTAGCCATTAACAACAGTGATCCCCCAACATAAAGCTTGCCATGGAAAGGAGTATGAATGATTGAATGAAGGTAGTAGGAAAGCAGAGATTCAGAAGGAGCAAAGCATCTCCATACGCTTATCTGAAATTCTCACCAATGAATTACATAAGTCTCTCTATCTTATTTTATATATTTTAGTTATCTTTTAATTATCAAAACCTCATAACCATTTGAATTTGCCTGATTGAGATTTACAAGATGACCATAGCTTGCTTCAAGCCGACAATCTCCGTGGGATCGACTCTTACTCACGTAAGGTTTATTACTTAGATGACCCAGTGCACTTGCTGGTTAGTTGTGCGGAGTTGTGAAGAATAATTGAGATTACAATCTGCGTGCAAAGTTGTTGGCACAGTTGAGATCATAATTTCGTGCACTAGTGTCACGGATCATATCATTCTCCAGATTGAAGTACGAGTGAGTATCTTAGAATGGAATCAAGCGTGATTGAATAGAAAACAGTAGTAATTGCATTAATTCATGAAGAATAGCAGAGCTCCATGACGTGGAAAAAATTGGCGAGTCAAGAATTGTTATAAAATATGCGTTGCAAGTATAGTTCTTAACCAACCAGAAATCCGCTTATCAATTTAGAAAGGTTGTCACAAAAATTAAAGTTAAAATACTGGGAGTATGAATCGCAGGTCGTCTCCCAACGAGTTGTAGAAAGGTGTGCTATTTTATTAATCAGATGTTTTCAAAAAGAGTTTGAGTTGAATAAACAGGAAATTAAATTGGAGAAATTAAGTAATTTAAATAAAAGCCTTGACTGGGAGTAGATTAGTTGGAAGCCCTATTCTTGTTGCAGTACTCTCAAGATTAATTGATAATTGAAGGTTGTTCTGTTTAGTTTTCCCTTACTAGATAAGGGAAAGTCAAACAAGTTGGAATGTTGTTTCTATTCACAAGTCTTAATCCGCTTACTTGGAAGGACTGGCGTTAGTGACTAGAGAGCAATCCAACAATAAACCCAATTACAATTTCTTCTTTGAGCATTCCAACTCAAGGGTTCCTTTCAATCAACTCCCCATCAAGTTAGGGAACTACTCGCTCATTGTGAATGTGGAATTCATAACATAGAAAAGAGAATTAAAGAAAGACATGATAAATAAAACTCAAAGGAATCAATTAAAAATAAAAGTAACTCTTGTATTAATAAATTCTAAAATAATCCAATAGTAAAATTTAGTAAATTAAAGGACATGGAAGAGTAAAGCCAAGTAAAGAAAACAAACTAGAATGACGAAGTCTTGATGAGGTAATAACTCTTCTCAATATCCCAATGCAAGAGCAATAGAAAATAAAATCCTAAGAACTATGAATGTGTAGAGAGAAAACCTAGAGGAGGAGTAAAACTAGATCTAAAAATTAAAACTGTGTAGAATGAATGTTGTTTTTGGTTTCAGCATGTTCTCTGGCTCTAGTCTGCTGATGCACAGAAAACTTGTCTCACAACAAATTCCCTTCGGCAAGTGTACCGAATTTGTCGTCAAGTAAAAACTCACAATAGAGTGAGGTCGAATCCCACAAGGATTGATTGATCAAGCAACTTTAATTAGAGGACTATTCTAGTTGAGCGAATCCAGAATTTGGGTTGAGAATTGCAGAAAATAAAATGGCGGGAAGGTAATTGACAGGAAAGTAAATGCTAGAATTATAGATCTGAAAGTAAATGACGGAAGGTAAATTGCAGAATTGTAAATGGGAATGGGGGAATTGCTCATTAAAGTAAATAACAGAAATTAAAGAGAATGGGTAAGATCAGAAATGGGGAGTTCATTGGGCTTAGGAGATGTTGCATTCTCCGGATCAATTTCATTTTCATCTCTTCCTCAATCAATGCACTCATTGATCTCCTTGGCAATCGTAAGTGATTGAATTACAATTTCTTGTAATTCAATCTCTCAAATCTTGATCAATAGCCAATTCCTTGGTCAATTGCTCATGAGAAGAGATGAAGTATGGTCACTGATTATACCACATGCATTTCCCAAACCAAGTGTTGAGAGGATTATAGTCACATATCCATCCAAACCCAATTTGGTCCAGCATGAGAAAGTATTTCTAGCTTGATCTCTTCATTCCTCTTTCAAGGTTCAGAAGAGATCCAAGTATGAATAGCTTCTTTTTCAAGATAACTACTCAATTGGATGAAGATCGAAAGCTTTCAAGTAAAATCAAGAGAAAAGATAGAAGAAGAATAATGAAAACTAGTATTGATCCATCAAATTACAACAGAGCTCCGTAACCCAATGATAGGGGTTTAGTTGTTCATAGCTCTGGAAAATGAAAACAAAGATGGAGAATACATCATGAAAACTTAGAAGTGCAGAGAAAGTAAATACAGAGAGTAGTTCTATGCTAAGAGTCTCCCTATAATTTCCAACTCCCTAAAATATTTCAAAGATACTCCTATATATACTACTCTTCTGTTCTTCTAGTTAATTCTTCAAGTCTTGGGCCTTTGGATCTTGAGTTGGAAGCAGTTTTCTTCTTCATTGGGCTTAGCTTTTACTTGCAGAGAGAAAGTATGAAGTGGGCAGGGGCTTTGGCTCAGGAAGTTAGTGGTGTTAACGTTCAGTGAAAATATGGGTTCGAGAACGTTAGTGACAATCACCTTTTTTACTAACGTTCCTCACCAAAGTTAAAGGCCACGTTAACCTTAACGTTAGTGGCACAAACGTTGCCACTAACGTTTCCACTATGTCCTTCGCACATGTTATTGGGACTCAACTTTCCCAATAACGTTGAGAAGCCTCCCCCTTCCCTACGTTAGAGCCCACGTTAACTTAGTTAACGTGGCTCTTTTAACGTAGGCTTGCCATCCTTCGAGAACGTTAGTGACACTTACCATTGTTACTAACATTCCAAATTGCCCCTATTTTCCACGTTAGAGTCCACGTTAACTAGGTTAACGTGGCTTCTAACGTGGCCTTGCTAGCCATCTCCAACGTTAGTGACAAAGTTGAGTGTCACTAACGTTGGCTCATCCTTCCCTTATCCACGTTAGCTTCCACGTTAACTAAGTTAACGTGGGAGTTAACGTGGCTCATGGTGGCATGTGTGGCTCCTTCCAACGTTAGTGACAATGTTGGGTGTCACTAACGTTGGCGATCACCTTCTTTCTTCACGTTAGCTTCCACGTTAACTAGGTTAACGTGGGAGTCAACGTGGCTCATTGGGGGCTTGTGTTCTTCCAACGTTAGTGACAATGTTGCGTGTCACTAACGTTGTCGACCACTTTGTTCCTTCACGTTAGCTTCCACGTTAACTAGGTTAACGTGGGAGTTAACGTGGCTTAATGTGCTTTGGCCAATGTTAGTGACAATGTTGAGTGTCACTAACGTTGGATCCCCCCCTTCCTTCTTAACGTTAGAGGCCACGTTAACTAGGTTAACTTGGACTCTAACGTGGCCACTCGTGATCTTGGTTCAACGTTAGTGATAATGTTAAGTGTCACTAACGTTGGCTCTATTTCTTAACGTGGGCAATGATGGCTTCGAGAGCGTTATTGGCAATCATTTTTCTCATTAACTTTGCAAGTTACTCCCATTCCACGTTAGTGTTAACGTTAGTGCAACTAACGTAGCCACTAATGTGGTTCTTCTTTGCTTCCTTTGTCCTGAAATTAAGCAATAAAGTGCATCAAAGTTCTAGTCCAAGTCATGGGAAATGCAACGTCCAATTTGTCCTTAAATTCATTTAAAATCCTCATGAAATCATGTAAAATGCACAATGTATGCTTGAATCAAGATGTAAGTGAATATCTATCCAAAACTAGCTTATTTCCTAAGGAAATGCATGAAACTACCCTAAAAACAGTAAAGAAAAGGCCAGTGAAACTGGCCAAAATGCCCTAGCATCATCTGCTTTTCCGGGCCGAGAACTGGGTCAAAATATGGCCCAAAATTGCCCCCAGCAAATTTTGCAGATTATGCAGATCGCGTATGTCACGCGATCACGTCATTCATGCGGACGCGTCATTCGGCATTTTGCTTTGCCACGCGGGCGCGTCGTCCACGCCTCCACGTCACTTGTGCTATTCCAATCCGCGCGGTCGCGTGAGCCATGTAGCCGCGTCACTGCGATTCCCTCTCTTTCGTGCGGTCGCGTGAGCCATGCGGCCGCGTCACTTCTCGCTGGTCATCTCCTCAATTTCTTGTGTTCCTTCCATTTTTGCAAACTTCCTTTCCAATCTCCAACTCATTCATGCCCTATAAAGCCTGAAACACTTAACACACAGATCACGGCATCGAATGGAACAAAGGAGAATTAAAATACATAATTAAAAATCCCTAGGAAGCAAGTTTTCAATCATAAAGCATCTTTAGGAAGGAATTATAAATGCATGCTTATTTAATGAATAAGTGGGTAAATATCATAATAAAACTACATAATTAAACACAATATAAACCATAAAATAGTGGTTTATCACTCCACACCTTAATCTATAGGGTGTAGAAACTCCACCTTAGAAAATACATAAGTGAAAAAGGTCTAGGCATGGCTGAATGGCCAGCCTCCCAAATTTAACATAAAAGTGCCAAAAGATGATCAAAGATCAAAAGTGATCCAAAGATATAAAATAAATCTCTAAAAGTAGTTTTTATACTAGACTAGTAACCTAGGTTTACAGAAAATGAGTAACTAAGTGCAGATAGTGCAAAAATCCACTTTCGGGGCCCACTTGGTGTGTGCTTGGGCTGAGCATTGAAGCTTTCACGTACATAGGCTGTTCTTGGAGTCAAACGCCAGCTTTGGTGCCAGTTTGGGCGTTTAACTCCAATTCTGGTGCTAGTTCTGGCGTTTTACGCCAGGAAGTTTTAGGCTGGCTTTGAGCGCCAGTTTGGGCCATCATATCTCGGGCAAAGTATGGACTATTATATATTGTTGGAAAGCGCCAATTGGGCTTCTGTAGCTCCAGAAAATCTACTTCGAGTGCAGGAAGGTCAGAATCCAACAGCATCTGTTGTCCTTTTTCAGCTTCTGAATCAGATTTTTGCTCAGGTCCCTTAATTTCAGCCAGAAAATACCTGAAATCACAGAAAAATACACAAACTCATAGGAAACTCCAGAAATGTAATTTTTGAATAAAAACTAATAAAAATATAATAAAATGTAACTAAAACATACTAAAAACTATGTAAAAATAATGCCAAAAAGGGTATAAATTATCCGCTCATCCCTAATCCACTAACTATTTGATTAATTGCACCAATCAATTTAACCATAAGTCCTAACAAGAGTGATTCCTTTACTTGTCTCTTCCTTGTTTGTTGCTGATTGTATGACAAGTAGAAGAGGAGACATCAGCCTCTTTTGATAGTGAACCTAAGAGGACCTTCCTTAAATTAAGGAGGGAAGCAAGAGGCAAGGGAATAGTTGGAGAGGAAGTAGTGGAGGAAGATTTGGGAGTTACTGTGGAGGAAGAGGTGCACAACCATGTTGGAGAGGATGCTGGGAATCAGGTTGGGCAAGAGAGGAGAGTTATATGCTCTTACATCAACCCAAATCCAGAAAATTGTGGTAGTAGCAATCTAAAGCCAACAAATCATGCTAACAACTTTGAGTTGAAGCCTCAACTCATCACACTGGTTTAAAACAACTGCTCATTTGGAGGGAGTGCCCAAGAAGATCCCAACCAACATTTGACCACATTCTTGAGGATTTGTGACACTGTAAAGTCAAATGGTGTACATCCTGACACCTACAAACTACTTTTTTTCCTCTTCTCTTTCAGAGATAAGGCAGCAAAGTGGTTGGAAGCATTTCTTAAGGAGAGCTTGACCACTTGGGATGATGTTGTGAACAAATTTCTAGCAAGATTCTACCCTCCACAAAGAGTCAATAGATTGAGAGCTGAGGTGCTAACTTTTAGACAATGGTGCACGAAATTGTGATCATCAATGGCGCCATCAGCATGGTACGCTCAATTGTAATCTCAACTCTTTATCAGAACTTCGCACAACTAACCAGCAAGTGCACTGGGTCGTCCAAGTAATAAACCTTACGCGAGTAAGGATCGATCCCACGGAGATTGTTGGTATGAAGCAATCTATGGTCATATTGTAAATCTCAGTCAGGCAGATTCAAATGGTTATGGATGATGAATGATTAAAAGATAAATAAAACATAAAATAAAGATAGAGATACTTATGTAATTCATTGGTGAGAATTTCAGATAAGCGTATGAAGATGCTTTGTCCCTTCCGTCTCTCTGCTTTCCTACTGTCTTTATCCAATCCTTCTTACTCCTTTCCATGGCAAGCTGTATGTTGGGCATCACCGTTGTCAGTGGCTACAATCCCGTCCTCTCAGTGAAAATGTTTAACGCACTCTATCACAGCACGGCTATTCATCTGTCGGTTCTCGATCATGTCGGAATAGAATCCAGTGATTCTTTTGCGTCTGTCACTAACGCCCCACAATCACGAGTTTGAAGCTCGTCACAGTCATTCAATCCTTGAATCCTACTCAGAATACCACAGACAAGGTTTAGACCTTCCGGATTCTCAAGAATGCCGCCATCAATTCTAGCTTATACCACGAATATTCTGATTAAGGAATCTAAGAGATAAACACTCAATCGAAGGTAGACGGGAGGTGGTTGTCAGGCACACGTTCATAGGTGAGAATGATGATGAGTGTCACGGATCATCACATTCATCAAGTTGAAGAACAAGTGATATCTTAGAACAAGAAGCTGAATTGAATAGAAGAACAATAGTAATTGCATTGATACTCGAGGTACAGCAGAGCTCCACACCTTAATCTATGGTGTGTAGAAACTCCACCGTTGAAAATACATAAGAACAAGGTCTAGGCATGGCCGTGAGGCCGGCCCCAAAACGTGATCTAAGGTAGCATAGAACTACTCAAAGATTCGACTTCAAATACAATAGCAAAAGGTCCTATTTATAGAGAACTAGTAGCTTAGGGTTTACAAAAATGAGTAAATGACGTTTATATCCACTTCCGGGCCCACTTGGTGTGTGCTTGGGCTGAGCATTGAAGCATTTTCGTGTAGAGACTTTTCCTGGAGTTAAACGCCAGCTTTTGTGCCAGTTTGGGCGTTTAACTCCCACTTTGGTGCCAGTTCCGGCGTTTAGCGCTGGGAATTCTGTTGCTGACTTTGAACGCCGGTTTTGGCCATTAAATCTTAGGCAAAGTATGGACTATTATATATTGCTGGAAAGCCCTGGATGTCTACTTTCCAACACAAATGAGCGCGTTCCAATTGGGCTTCTGTAGCTCCAAAAAATCCACTTCGAGTGCAGGGAGGTCAGAATCCAACAGCATCTGTAGTCCTTTTTAGCCTCTGAATCAGATTTTTGCTTAGGTCCCTCAATTTCAGCCAGAAAATACCTGAAATCACAGAAAAGTACACAAACACATAGTAAAGTCCATAGAAGTGAATTTCAAATAAAAACTAATAAAAATATAATAAAAACTAACTAAAACATGCTAAAAACATACTAAAAACAATGCCAAAAAGCGTATAAGTTATCCGCTCATCACAACACCAAAACTTAAATTTTTTCTTGTCCCCAAGCAACTGAAAATAAAATAGGATAAAAAGAAGAGAATATACAATGAATTCCAAAAACATCTATGAAGATCAGTATTAATTAGATGAGCGGGGCTTTTAGCTTTTTGCTTCTGAACAGTTTTGGCATCTCACTTTATCCTTTGAAGTTCAGAATGATTGGCATCTATAGGAACTCAGAATCCAGATAGTGTTACTGACTCTCCTAGTTAAGTATGTTGATTCTTGAACACAGCTACTTTATGAGTCTTGGTCGTGGCCCTAAGCACTTTGTTTTCTAGTATTACCACCGGATACATAAATGCCACAGACACATAACTGGGTGAACCTTTTTAGATTGTGACTCAGCTTTGCTAGAGTCCCCAATTAGAGGTGTCCAGGGTTCTTAAGCACACTCTTCTTTTTGCTTTGGACCTCGAATTTAACCGCTCAGTCTCAAGTTTTCACTTGACACCTTCACGCCACAAGCACATGTTAGGGACAGCTTGTTTTAGCCGCTTAGGCCAGGATTTTATTCCTGTGGGCCCTCCTATCCACTGATGCTCAAAGCCTTGGATCCTTTTTATCACCCTTGCCTTTTGGTTTAAAGGGGTATTGGCTTTTTCTGCTTGCTTTTTCTTCTTTTTTTTTTCGCATATATCTTTTTTTTCTGCAACCTTTTCACTGCTTTTTCTTGCTTCAAGAATCAATTTTATGATTTTTCAGATCATCAAATAAAATTTCTCCTTTTCCTTTCATTCTTTCAAGAGCCAACAATTTTAACATTCATAAACAATCAAATTAAAAAATATGCACTGTTCAAGCATTCATTCAGAAAAACAATAGCATTACCACCACATCAAGATAATTAAACTGTTTTAGAATTTGAAATTCATGCACTTCTTTTTCTTTTTCAATTAAAAACATTTTTCATTTAAGAAAGGTGATGGATTCATAGGACACTCATAGCTTTAAGGCATAGACACTAAGACACTAATGATCATGTAATAAAGACACAAACATAAATAAACATAAGCATAAAAAATTCGAAAAACAGGAAAGTAAAGAACAAGGAGATTAAAGAACGGGTCCACCTTAGTGATGGGGGCTTGTTCTTCCTCTTGAAGATCTTATGGAGTTCTTGAGCTCCTCAATGTCTCTTCCTTGCCTTTGTTGCTCCTCTCTCATGATTCTTTGATCTTCTCTAATTTCATGGAGGAGGATGGAATGTTCTTGGTGCTCCACCTTTAGTTGTCCCATGTTGGAAATCAATTCTCCTAGGGAGGTGTTGATTTCCTCCCAATAGTTTTGTGGGGGAAAGTGCATCCCTTGAGGCATCTCAGGGATTTCATGATGAGGAATTTCCTCATGCTCATGTCCATGAGTGGGATCTCTTGTTTGCTCCATCCTTTTCTTAGTGATGGGCTTGTCCTCATCAATGAGGATGTCTCCCTCTATGTTAATTCCAACTGAATTACAGAGGTGACAAATAAGATGAGGGAAGGCTAACCTTGCCGAGGTAGAGGACTTGTCCGCCACCTTATAGAGTTCTTTGGGATATAACCTCATGAACTTCTACTTCCTCTCCAATCATGATACTATGAATCATGATGGCCTGGTCTATAGTAGCTTCGGACCGGTTGCTAGTGGGAATGACTGAACGTTGGATAAACTCCTACCATCCCCTAGCCACGGGCTTGAGGTCATGCCTTCTTAAATGAACCGGCTTTCCTCTTGAATCTCTCTTCCATTGAGCGCCCTCTTCACAAATGTCTATGAGGACTTGGTCCAACCTTTGATCAAAGTTGACCCTTCTAGTGTAGGGGTGTTCATCTCCTTGCATCATGGGCAAGTTGATTGCCAACCTTACATTTTCCGGACTAAAGTCTAAGTGTTTCCCCCGAACCATTGTAAGCCAATTCTTTGGGTTCGGGTTCACACTTTGATCATGGTTCTTGGTGATCCATGCATTGGCATAGAACTCTTGAACCTTTAAGATCCCGACTTGTTGAATGGGGTTGGTAAGAACTTCCCAACCTCTTCTTCGGATCTCATGTCGGATCTCCGGATATTCACTCTTTTTGAGTTTAAAAGGGACCTCGGGGATCACCTTCTTCATGGCCACAACTTCATAGAAGTGGTCTTGATGCACCCTTGAGATGAATCTCTCCATCTCCCATGACTCGGAGGTGGAAGCTTTTGCCTTTCCTTTCCTCTTTCTAGAGGTTTCTCCGGCCTTAGGTGCCATAAATGGTTATGAAAAAACAAAAAGCAATGCTTTTACCACACCAAACTTAGAAGGTTTGCTCGTCCTCGAGCAAAAGAAGAAAGAGAAGAGTAGAAGAAGGAGAAAAATGGAGGAGATGGAGGAGGCTTTGTGGTTCGGCCAAGGGGGAGAAGTGGTGTTGAGGTTGTGTGAAAATGAAGGAGTGAAGATGGGTTTATATAGGAGTTAAGAGGGGTGTAGGGTTCGGCTAGTATGGGTGGGTTTGGGAGGGAAAGTGGTTTGAATTTGGATGGTGAGGTAGGTGGGGTTTTATGAAGGATGGATGGGAGTGGTGAAGAGAATGGTGGGATTTGATAGGTGAGGGATTTTTGGGGAAGAGGTATTGAGGTGATTGGTGAATGGGTGAAGAAGAGAGAGAGTGGTGGGGTAGGTGGGGATCTTGTGGGGTCCACATATCCTGAGGTGTCAAGGATAGCTCATCCCTACACCGAGTGGCGTGCAAAAATGCCCTTTCTGCCAATTCTGGCATTAAACACCGGGCTGCTGCCCTTTTCTGGCGTTTAACGCCAGCTCCTTGCCCATTCCTGGCGTTAAACGCCAGTCTGGTGCCCCTTTCTGGCGTTAAACGCCCAGAATGGTGCCAGACTGGGCGTTAAACGCCCATTTGCTGCCCTTACTGGCGTTTAAACGCCAGCAAGCTTTTCCTCCAGGGTGTGCTATTTTTTCTCTGTTTTTCATTCTGTTTTTGCTTTTTCAATTGTTTTGTGACTTCACATGATCATCAACCTACAGAAAACATAAAATAACAATGGAAAATAGATAGATATAACATTGGGTTACCTCCCAACAAGCGCTTCTTTAATGTCAGTAGCTTGACAGTGGGCTCTCATGGAGCCTCACAGATGTTCAGAGCAATGTTGGAACCTCCCAACACCAAACTTAGAGTTTGACTGTGGGGGTTCAACACCAAACTTAGAGTTTGGTTGTGGCCTCCCAACACCAAACTTAGAGTTTGACTGTGGGGGCTCTGTTTGACTCAGTTTTGATAGAAGCTCTTCATGCTTCCTCTCCATGGTTACAGAGGGATATCCTTGAGCCTTAAACACAAGGGATTCTTCATTCACTTGAATGATCAATTCTTCTTTGTCAACATCAATCACAGCTTTTGCTGTGGCTAGGAAGGGTCTGCCAAGGATGATGGATTCATCCATGCACTTCCCAGTCTCTAGGACTATGAAATTAGCAGGGATGTAGTGGTCTCCAACCTTTACCAAGACATCCTCTACAAGTCCATAAGCTTGTTTTCTTGAATTATCTGCCATCTCTAGTGAGATTCTTGCAGCTTGTACCTCAAAGATCCCTAGCTTCTCCATTACTGAGATAGGCATGAGGTTTACACTTGACCCTAGGTCACACAGAGCCTTCTCAAAGGTCACGGTGCCTATGGTACAAGGTATTGAGAACTTCCCAAGATCCTGTCTCTTTTGAGGTAATCTCTGCCTAGTCAAGTCATCCAGTTCTTTGGTGAGTAAAGGGGGTTCATCTTCCTAAGTCTCATTACTAAATAACTTGTCATTTAGCTTCATGATTGCTCCAAGGTACTTAGTAACTTGCTCTTCAGTAACATCTTCATCCTCTTCAGAGGAGGAATACTCATCAGAGCTCATGAATGGTAAAAGTAAATCCAATGAAATCTCTATGGTCTCAGTGTGAGCCTCAGATTCCCATAGTTCCTCATTAGGAAACTCATTGGAGGTCAGTGGACGTCCATTGAGGTCTTCCTCAGTGGCGATCACTGCCTCTTCCTCCTCTCCAAATTCGGCCATGTTGATTGTGTTTATGGCCTTGCACTCTCCCTTTGGGTTCTTTTCTGTATTGCTTGAAAGAGTACTAGGAGGGAGTTCAGTAACTTTCTTGCTCAGCTGACCCACTTGTGCCTCCAAATTTCTAATGGAGGACCTTGTTTCAGTCATGAAACTCTGAGTGGTTTTAATTAGATCAGAGACCATGGTTGCTAAGTCAGAGTGGCTCTGCTTAGAATTCTCTGTCTGCTGCTGAGAAGATGATGGAAAAGGTTTGCCATTGCTAAACCTGTTTCTTCCACCATTATTGTTATTGAAGCCTTGTTGAGGCCTCTGTTGATCCTTCCATGAGAGATTGGGATGATTTCTCCATGAAGGATTGTAGGTGTTTCCATAGGGTTCTCCCATGTAATTCACCTCTTCCATTGATGGGTTCTCAGGATCATAAGCTTCTTCTTTAGATGAAGCGTCCTTAGTACTGCCTGGTGCAGCTTGCATTCCAGACAGACTTTGAGAAATCATATTGACTTGCTGAGTCAATATTTTGTTCTGAGCCAATATGGCATTCAGAGTATCAATCTCAAGAACTCCTTTCTTCTGACTTGTCCCATTATTCACAGGATTCCTCTCAGAAGTGTACATGAAATGGTTATTTGCAACTATTTCAATGAGTTCCTGAGCTTCTGCAGGCGTCTTCTTCAGATGAAGAGATCCTCCAGCAGAGCTGTCCAATGACATCTTGGACGGTTCAGACAGACCATCATAGAAGATACCTATGATGCTCCATTCAAAAAGCATGTCAGAAGGACACTTTCTGATCAATTGTTTGTATCTTTCCCAAGCTTCATAGAGGGATTCACCTTCCTTCTATCTGAAGGTTTGGACTTCCACTCTAAGCTTACTCAATTTTTGAGGTGGAAAGAACTTTGCCAAGAAGGCATTGACTAGCTTTTCCCAAGAGTTCAGGCTTTCCTTAGGTTGTGAATCCAACCATATCCTAGCTCTGTCTCTTACAGCAAAAGGGAATAGCATAAGTCTATTGACCTCAGGGTCAACCCCATTGGTCTTGACAGTGTCACAGATTTGTAAGAATTCAGCTAAAAACTGATGAGGATCTTCTAATGGAAGTCCATGAAACTTGCAATTCTGTTGCATCAAAGAAATTAATTGAGGCTTAAGCTCAAAGTTGATTGCTCCAATGGCAGGGATAGATATGCTTCTCCCATAGAAGTCGGGAGTAGGTGCAGTAAAGTCACCCAGCACCTTCCTTGCATTGTTGGCATTGTTATTGTTTTTGGCTGCCATATCTTCTTCTAGTTTGAAGATTTCTGTTAGGTCCTCTCCAGAGAGTTGTGCTTTAGCTTCTCTTAGCTTTCGCTTCAAGGTCCTTTCAGGTTCTGGGTCAGCCTCAACAAGAATGCTTTTGTCTTTGCTCCTGCTCATATGAAAGAGAAGAGAACAAGAAAGTATGGAATCCTCTATGTCACAGTATAGAGATTCCTTGAGGTGTCAGAGGCAAAGAAGAATAGAAGGAAGAGGTAGAAAGAGAAGAATTCGAACTTATCAAGAGGGATAGAGTTCGAATTATTGATAGTGGAGGAGTGTTAGTCCTTAAATAGAAGGATGTGAGAAGAGGGGAAGAATTTTCGAAATTAAAGTAAAATATTTTGAAATAATTTTGAAAAATTGAAGAATGATTTTCGAAAATTAGAGTTGGGAAAGAAATAAAGTGATTTTTTAAAAAGATTTTGAAATTAGAAATCAAAAAGATATGATTGAAAATTTAATTTTGAAAAAGATGTGATTAAGAAGATATGATTGAAAAGTTATGGTTTTAAAAAGATATGATTGAAAAATAATTTTAAAAAGATTTGATTTTTAAAATTAATGACTTGGCTAACAAGAAAAGATATGATTCAAACATTAAACCTTTCTCAACAGAAAAGGCAACATACTTGAAATTCTTGAATCAAATCATTAATTGTTAACAAGTATTTTTGAAAATGGAAAGAAATTGATTTTGAAAATATATGATTGAAAAGATATGATTTGAAAAAGATTTGATTTTGAAAAATTTTGAAAACTTAAAAAAAATGTGCATTAAAAACAAAATCTTCCCTCTTGTGTCATCCTGGCGTTAAACGCCCAGAATGGTATCCATTATGGCGTTTAACACCCAAAATGCTACCCTTTTGGGCGTTAAACGCCCAGCCAGGTACCCTGGCTGGCGTTTAAACGCCAGTTTTCCTTCTTCACTGGGCGTTTTGAACGCCCAGCTTTTTCTGTGTAATTCCTCTGCAGCATGTTCTGAATCTTCAATTCTCTGTATTATTGACTTGAAAAGACACATTTTAAAAATTTTTTTTTGGATTTTTAATCGAAATGCAACTAAACATGGAAAACTAAAATCAAACAAACAATGCATGCAAGACACCAAACTTAGAAGTTTGTATACTATTGACACTAACGAATTGAGAATGCATATGAAAAACAACAAAACACACAAAACAAGAAAATTTAAAGATCAGAGCAAGGAAATCATCAAGAACAACTTGAAGATCAATGAAGAACATAATGCATGAATTTTTCGAAAATTAGATGAATGCAATTGACACCAAACTTAAAATTAGACACTAGACTCAAACAAGAAACATAAAATTATTTTTGGTTTTATGATTTTATACTTTTTTTGTGCTTTTTTTTTTTTGAAAATTGAGTGGAAAAGAAAAAAAATAAGGGTTCAAAATTCTTAATGAGAATTCCAGGAATCATTGCAATGCTAGTTTAAAACTTCGGTCCAGGAATTAGACATGGCTTACTAGCCAGCCAAGCTTTCAAAGAAAGCTTCGGTCCAAAACACTAGACATGGCCAATGGCCAGCCAAGCTTTAGCAGATCATTGCTCACAACAGCAAAATTGATAGAAATCAACAAGCTCTTGTGATGATAAGTTGAAACCTCGGTCCAAAAGATTAGACATGGTTTCACAACCAGCCAGACTTCAACAAATCATCATGAAACTCTATAATTCATTCTTAAAAACTCTGAAGAACAAATAATTTTTTTTTTTGAATTTTTCAAAAATAAAAAGTAAAAAGGCTTAAACATAAATTAAAATTACCTAATCTGAGCAACAAGATGAACCGTCAGTTGTCCAAACTCAAACAATCCCCGACAACGGCGCCAAAAACTTGGTGCACAAAATTGTGATCATCAATGGCGCCATCAACATGGTACGCTCAATTGTAATCTCAACTCTTTATCACAACTTCGCACAACTAACCAGCAAGTGCACTGGGTCGTCCAAGTAATAAACCTTACGCGAGTAAGGGTCGATCCCACGGAGATTGTTGGTATGAAGCAATCTATGGTCATCTTGTAAATCTCAGTCAGGCGGATTCAAATGTTTATGGATGATGAATGATTAAAAGATAAATAAAACATAAAATAAAGATAGAGATACTTATGTAATTCATTGGTGAGAATTTCAGATAAGCGTATGAAGATGCTTTCTCCCTTCCATCTCTCTGCTTTCCTACTGTCTTTATCCAATCCTTCTTACTCCTTTCCATGGCAAGCTGTATGTTGGGCATCACCATTGTCAGTGGCTACAATCCCATCCTCTCAGTGAAAATGTTCAACGCACTCTGTCACAGCACGGCTATTCATCTGTCGATTCTCGATCATGTCGGAATAGAATCCAGTGATTCTTTTGCGTCTGTTACTAACGTCCCACAATCACGAGTTTGAAGCTCGTCACAGTCATTCAATCCTTGAATCCTACTCAGAATACCACAGACAAGATTTAGACCTTCCGGATTCTCAAGAATGCCGCCATCAATTCTAGCTTATACCACGAAGATTCTGATTAAGGAATCCAAGAGATAAACACTCAATCGAAGGTAGAACGGAGGTGGTTGTCAGGCACACGTTCATAGGTGAGAATGATGATGAGTGTCACGGATCATCACATTCATCAAGTTGAAGAACAAGTAATATCTTAGAACAAGAACAAGCTGAATTGAATAGAAGAACAATAGTAATTGCATTGATACTCGAGGTACAGTAGAGCTCCACACCTTAATCTATGGTGTATAGAAACTCCACCGTTGAAAATACATAAGAACAAGGTCTAGGCATGGCCGTGAGGCCAGCCCCAAAATGTGATCTAAGGTAGCATAGAACTACTCAAAGATTCGACTTCAAATACAATAGCAAAAGGTCCTATTTATAGAGAACTAGTAGCTTAGGGTTTACAAAAATGAGTAAATGACGTAAATATCCACTTCCGGGCCCACTTGGTGTGTGCTTGGGCTGAGAATTGAAGCATTTTCGTGTAGAGACTTTTCCTGGAGTTAAACGCCAGCTTTTGTGCTAGTTTGGGTGTTTAACTCCCACTTTGGTGCCAGTTCCAGCGTTTAACGCTGGGAATTCTGATGCTGATTATGAACGCCGGTTTGGGCCATCAAATCTTGGGCTAAGTATGGACTATCATATATTGCTAGAAAGTCCTGGATGTCTACTTTCGAACGCAATTGAGAGCGCACCAATTGGGCTTCTGTAGCTCCAGAAAATCCACTTCGAGTGCAGGGAGGTCAGAATCCAGTAGCATCTGCAGTCCTTTTCAGCCTCTGAATCGATTTTTGCTCAGGTCCCTCAATTTCAGCCAGAAAATACCTGAAATCACAGAAAAACACACAAAATCATAGTAAAGTCCAAAAAAGTGAATTTTAAGTAAAAACTAATAAAAATATAATAAAAACTAACTAAAACATGCTAAAAACATACTAAAAACAATGCCAAAAGTGTATAAATTATCCGCTCATCAGATAGCAAGATGATAAAACCCTTTATGAGGCCTAAGAGAGATTTAAAGACTTGACAAGGAAATGCCCTCCAGATATGTTCAACGAGTGGGTGCAATTGCACATCTTCTATGAGGAGTTAACATATGAGTCAAAGCAAGCCGTAGATCATTCTTCAGGAGGCTCGCTGAAAGAACCGAAGATTCATGGTTTAGAAGTTATAATAAATACTCGTTGTAAGTATAGTTACTAAACCAAGCAATCAACCTTTCTTACAAATGTTTTGGTTGTCACAAGTAACAAACCCCTAAATAAATTGATAACCGAAGTATTCAAACCTCGGGTCGTCTTCTCAAGGAACTGCAGGGAAGTATGTTCTTATTATTGGTTATGAAGATTGTAAATTGGGGTTTTGAAGATGAGGAACATGTAATTTAAATTGCAATTAAAGTAAGTAAGAGACTGTAATTTAAATAAATAACTGTAAAACACACTTTTGGCAAGGTATGGGAGATTAGAAGTCCTATCCTAGTTATCCTTATCAATGATGATGAAAAACAAATCTTAATTCCACTTAGTTAACCTTTGCTAGAGCAAGGGAAGGTCAAGTGACTAATTAGTTAGATCCTCAAATCCTAGTTAATCCCTAAGGAAAATTGGGATTATTGAAGTTCAATTCAATTAGCAAAGATAACAATTATCAATCATGTTTGAGTTTGATAAATCTTAAGTTACTGATTTCTTAACCAAGACCAAAAGGGGGAAAGTAAAACTACTGGAATAAAAATGTCTTCAGATTGGGGATAAAAGTAACATAAATAAAAGAAAGCAATTGTAAACTGAAATACCTCAAATAACATTAATTCAAAGAGTAATCTGTAACATAGAAGAATTCATAAATAAAATTGGAAAAATAATAAAAAGGAATATTGAACCTGGTAAAAAGAGATAATCCTGAAAGCGCATAAAATCCTAAATCTAAATCCTAATCCTAAAGAGAGAGGAGAGAATCTCCCTCTCAAAACTAAATCTAAATCATGGAAAACTAACTAATTGGACACTCCCCTTGAATGGATGCATTCCCCCACTTCATAACCTCTGGTCTATGCCTTCTAGACTTGGATTTGGGGCAAAAAGGGCTTCAGAAATCGCTATGAGCATTTTCCGCAATTTCTGATGCGTGGCCTCTGTCACGCGTCCGAGTGGGTCACGCGGTCACGCCATTGGGAGTTTTTCCTTGTCACGCGGTCGCCTTAGTCATGCGTCCGCGTCATATGTGTTTCGCTCAAGGCACGCGGTCGCATCAGTCATGCGGCCGCGTCAACGTCTTTTCGCGCTGGCATGCGGTCGCGTCGCCCATGCGATCGCGTGGCTGCCAATTTCTTCAAAAACTCCGTTCTGTACTTTCCTTCCATTTTTGTATGTTTCCTTTCCATCCTTTAATTCATTCTTGCCTTAGTAGATCTAAAACTATTCAACACACGAATCACGGCATCGAATGGAAATAAAGGGTAATTAAAATAATTAATTTTAAAGCATAGGAAACATGTTTTTCACATACATCACATAATAAGGGATGAAAAGTAAAACCATGCAATTAATATGAATAAGTAGGTGAAGGATTGATTAAATCACTCATACTAACCACAAAATATATCATAAAATATGGGTTTATCACTCGCTCAACAAGAAGAAGACCATTGAAGAAGCCATTGATGTCATAGAAACTATAGCTGAAAATGAGTACTTCTATGCCTTAGATAAAACTACAAGAAGAGGAGTGATGGAGCTCAATTCTATGGATGCTTTGTTATCTCAAAACAAAGTGATCACTGTACAATCGGCAACTCTCACCAAGAAGATGGAGAAGAACCAAGCCTCAGCTATCCAAGTCTAACCCCCTCAAACAATCATAACTTGAGCTACAGAGGTCCAAATGATGTGGTTCCAGTTGTGTTGGAAAGCTAACGTCCGGGGCTTCGATTTGATATATAATTTGCCATAGCTGATCTGAAGTTAGGCGACGCGAACGCGTGAATGACGCGCCTGCGTCGCATCTACAAACTTCAATCCGCGCGGACGTGTGGACGACGCCTCCGCGTCACTTTCCCGCGACCTGAACGTAACAGAAATCATAGGGGGTGATTTCTGAGCTATTTTTGACCCAGTTTTCAGCCCAGAACACACATATTAGAGGCTATAAAGTAGGGGAATGCATCCATTCAGAAAAAAGTTCATAATTCATAATTTTTAGTTTTAGATGTAGTTTTTAGAGAGAGAGAGAGGTTCTCTCCTTTCTCTTAGGATTTAGTTTTAGGATTTAGGATTATTTCTTCTTCATTACAGGTTCAATGTTCCTTTTATTTATTTTTCCAATTTAATTTATGAACTTTTTCATGTTAGATTTGAATATTCTATTTAATATAATTTGAGGTATTTCATTTTATGATTGTTTTATTTATGCTATGAATGCTTTCGATTTATCCAAATTATTTTCATTCGAGTAGATTCTCTTTTCTTTTGGCTTTGGTTAAGTAATTGGTAACGTTTGAGTTGTCAAATAAAGTAGTGGTTGAAATTGGGAGTTGCTCTAATAACTCTAGTCTTTCCATAGGAATTGACTAGGACTTGAGAATCAAACTAATTAGTCCACTTGATTTACCTTCATAGTTAGAGGTTAACAAAGTGGGATTAAAATCCAATTCTCATCACAATTGATAAGGATAACTAGGATAGGACTTCCAGTTCTAATACCTTGCCAAGAGTTTATTTTATTATTACTATTTTATTTTTCTTATCATTTAACATACTGGTTCCTTACTTTCAAAAACCCCCAATTTACAAGACTCATAACCAATAATAAGAACATACTTCCCTGCATTTCCTTGAGAAGACGACCCGAGGTTTAAATACTCGGTTATCAATTTTAAAGGGGTTTGTTACTTGTGACAACCAAAACGTTTGTAAGAAAGGTTGATTGCTTGGTTTAGTAACTATACTTGCAACAAGAGTTTACTATAACTTCTAAACCATCAATCTTCAGTTCTTCAGCCTCATCCAGGAGATACTACAGAACCCGTCAATCTTGGAAGAAGAAAAGGTCCTAGCCATAATAGGTCTGGATTAGGGGATGGATGACTCCTATAATTAACTACCTCAAAATAGAAACACTCCCTACAGATAAGAAGGAGTCGAAGAAGTTAAAACGGGAGGCACAATACTATGCCATCATAAACAATACCCTATATAAGAGAGGGATTTCAACACCACTGTTAAAATGTGTGCCGACTTCCATCATAAAGGATGTTTTAGAAGAAGTACACAGTGGCATCTGTGGCAACCATCTCGGAGCTCGAGCTCTTGCCAAAAAAGTACTCCGACCCGGATTTTATTGGCCGACTTTGCAAAAAGAAGCAACAGAATTCGTAAAGACATGTCCACCATGTCAGAAACATGCTAATTACCACATCGCCCCACCAGAGGAACTCATCAGGGTAACCTCACCCTGGCCATTCACAAAATGGGGACTCGACCTCCTTGGGCTCTTCCCTCAAGGATCAGTACAGGTCAAGTTCCTCATCTTAGGGGTAGACTATTTCACAAAGTGGATTGAGGCAGAGCCCCCTAGCTAACGTCACTGCTCAAAGAAGTCAAAAATTTCTATATAGAAATATTGTCACAAAATTTGGGGTTGCTTACTCCATTACCACAGATAATGGCACTCAATTCACAGACGCAGGCTTTAGAAAATTAGTGGCCGACTTGAAAATAAAACACTAATTCAGTTCCGTAGAACATTCCCAGGCTAATGGACAGGTAGAAGCCGCCAATAAAGTCATATTGGCTGCATTAAAACAGAGAATACAGGACGCAAAGGGAGCCTGGGCTGAAGAGCTCCCACAATTCCTATGGGCATATCGGACAACTCCACATTCCACCACAAAGGAATCACCTTTCCGATTGGCCTATGAAATGGAGGCAATGATACCGGTAGAAGTCGAAGAAGGATCTCCTAAAACGATCCTCTATAGTGAAGAAGCCAACCCCTAACTTCAAAGGGAAGAGCTTGACCTACTCTTAGAAGTCCGAGAAAAATCTCGGATAAGAGAAGAAGCGTTAAAACGACGCATGGCCTCAAGGTACAATCGAAAGGTAGTACAGCGAAGCTTCGCCAACAATGACCTCATTCTAATTCAAAATTATATCGGAACAAGTCAACCTAGAGAGGGGAAGCTGGCGGCTAACTGGAAAGGACCCTACCGAGTCATAGAAGTATTGGTAAAGGGCTACTACAAAGTGTTCGAACTCGAGGGGCGAGAGCTACCAAGGTCATGGCACGCCTGCAACCTAAGAAGGTATTATAGTTAAAAGGTAATAAAGGATCTTAGGACAAAGGTGCACTTTTTTTCCTAAAAAAGGTTTTTTAATGAGGCGCCAAGCCAAGATCTACAAATTACCTAATTTAAGGAGGGTGAGCACCCACATGTATATATTTGCAAATTTTCTATTGGAATAAAGTTTTTTTCAGATTTTCTACAAATCCTCTTTGTCAAGACGCATTAATCTGAAATGCAAAAATTCATCACCCGATTATAAAGCTACAGATTGACAAAAACAGAATAATGTAAGAAGTTATAAAAAGCGAACCATGAATAGAGGCCTGACGAGGTCTGAAATAAAAAAAAGATTGCTAGAAATAACTTAGAATGGACAGACAAAAAAGAAGTTGGACCAGATTAAAGCGACAAAAAGTTATAAAAAGTAACCCATAGAAAATAGGCCTAGCCAGCCCTGAAAATGGATTACTAGAAATAATTTAGAAGGGACCGACATGATGAAGTCAGCCCGACAAAGCTACAAAAAGTTATAAAGAAGTAATCTATAAAAAGAGACCTGACAAGGTCCACATAAAATGGATTACTAGAAATAACTTAGAAGAGACCGACATGATGAAGTCGACCCGACAAAGCTACAAAACATTATAAAGAAGTAATCCATAAAAAGAGACCTAACAAGGTCTAAATAAAATGGATTACTAGAAATAACTTAGAGTGGACCGAGATGAAGTAGTCGGCCTAAAGCCAATTCCAAGTGAAAGAGTTGTAAAATAGTAAACCCAAGGGATTACTAAAAAAGCCTAGTGAAAAACATACGCTAGAAGGGGAACGGCTCAACTATAACTTCACCAAAATCGACCTACCATGGGAGTACTACAAAGAATAAGTCGAACAAAGCTAGCCTCAAAAGCCATTTCGACTAAAATGCAGAAAGCAAAATAAAAGTATATCAAAAGAGGTTGGGCATCAAGATGCCAACACTCTAAAGATGTCTGGAAGTGCTGAACAAAGCTGCATACAAAGCATATCACAAAAGAACAAAGCTGGCATAATAAAAGGCTCAAGAGGCCACCCGAAAAAGCCGACCTCAAGTGCTTAAAGAAACTACTTTGTTTTTCTATATAGAGTTGCTATAGAAAAGCAACCAAAATATCCAAGTCAAGTAGAGCACAAGTTACAGAAATAAGAGTTTAAAAGCCCACAGACCAGGCTGTACAAATCATCGAAAAAAATTCATCAAAGATCCAGGTTCTCATCGGGAGCAGCATCTTGAGTCAATGAAGGATAGATGATCCTCGTAGGAATTGCATCTACAGTCCCATCATCCCGATTCAAGATCTGGACGTCAAGGTCGGACTCCGGCTGGCCGACCTCAGTAATAGGAGTTGAAGAAGCCGGGGCAGCAGAGGCTTTGGCAGATGGCAGAGGAGGAGGGTCTACATCTACATCGTCATCATCCGGGCCATCAGGGACAATCTTACCATCTTCTACAATGTTGTCGAAGTTGAATAGGGTGAGGTCGAGCATGGGCGCAAGAACTCGAACTTGAGCCTTCAAATTCTCATAAGTAGCATTCACGCTACCTACAAGATGGCCCTGGAGCTCAGTGTAGTCAGCCTGAGCAGACTCCAACCTCTCCCTGAGCCCTATCATCTCGCCACAAAGTCAGGACATAGCTCTCCTTATGCTTTTGTGCCATCTCCTCAGCCCGGTTTGCAGAAGCCACCGCAGCAGTAGCCCGAGTCTTCTTACCTTCCAACTCCTTTTCCAACTTAGCCACCTTCACCTCGAGCTCCTCCTTTAACCCCTTGATCCTGTCATATTCCAACTTGGCCTCCTCCATAAAAGCCTTTGTCACGTGAACTGGAACATCCTGGGCAGTCCGAAATAACGCTGCCCCCATGTTTGCCATTTTTATACTGCTCCGGATAATGAAGTCCAAATGACGAAGAATAGATACATCGTCAGTATGAACAACACCATAAGGAGCAATTTGTTGATCAACAAACCCAACAGCATTAAAGTCGGGGGCATCCAAATTGAAAGACTCAATAGTCCTCTGTCTTTTTGGAGGAGGGATGGCAGTAGGAGAAGAGGTAGCAGCAGAGGCCTGGGGAGGATCAACCAAGTGGACCTGAGGAGTAGGAATCATCTTCCTCGGCCTAGAAGTTCTAGATATCGGCTTTTTAGGAGGAACCTGAGAAGATCCTTCCCCAGCCGCCTTAGCCGAGATGTTCTGGGCAGCTGTAGCCTTTCTCGCCTTCTTAAAGGCCTTCATGGAGTCATTGTTTTTAATAATCTCTGAAAATACATTGCAAGAAACCAAGTTATAAATTGGAAAAAAAGGAATAAACTCGACAAAATAAACAAGCACAACAGATACAAAAGAAGTCGACCACTACCCAGCTCATCTCGGAGAAGTGAGGGATTTCCTAGGAATTTCTTTGTATCAAGATGGGGAGGTTGCCCCCAGTTCTCTTCCAACACAGTTACAAAGGCTTGCTCAACTTCATCCAACATCTCCCAAGTATATCTAGACACCACTACATTCTTTTACCATTCTAAAGGAAAGCTGGGCTCGCCATTCTCATCCAAAAAGAAAGGCCGGGCTCCTTCAACAGCTCGCACCATGAAAAAATAGTTCTTGAAATCGCGAAAAGATTCATCATACATCGAAAAACTTTCTTTCCCTGGGCAGCTCAGAAAGATACCCAAGCAGCCTTCTTCTTAGCCACCCCGGGTTTAGACAAAACAAAAAGGTAAAGAAAAAGGGTTTGAGATGGTTTAGCATCCAACTCTTGATATAGTAATTGAAAGATCTTAAGGAAGCTCTACGAATTCGGGTGAAGCTGGGATGGAGATACATTGCACGACCACAACAAATTGGTCTCAAAAGGAGTAAAAGGAAAAGTAATGTTCAGCTGGCTGAAAAAATAGTCATAGGCATAAAAGAAGAGACGCTCCCCCTGGACCGAGATCAGGAAACAAACCCTCTCATCGGGATCAGGCGCTACTAGCTCGTAATCTTTCTCCTATTCCTGACTACTACAAATCCTGTGATGTTTCCTCAGCTCTACACAATACTCAGTATTTACCACAGAGACACACATCAACACGAGGGAGTCCAGCCAGTCCAACATGCCATCGGGGACTTTGGAAGAGGTCAGGACAATATTTTTGTGAGACGACATGGGTCAACTAGTCCTACTGATGAGTGGATAATTTATACCCTTTTTGGCATTGTTTTTACATAGTTTTTAGTATGTTTTAGTTACTTTTTATTATATTTTTATTAGTTTTCATTCAAAAATCACATTTCTGGACTTTACTATGAGTTTGTGTATTTTTCTGTGATTTCAAGTATTTTCTGGCTGAAATTGAGGGACTTGAGCAAAAATCTGATTCAGAGGCTGAAAAAGGACTGCAGATGCTGTTGGATTCTGACCCTCCTGCACTCAAAGTGGATTTTCGGGAGCTACAGAAGCGCAATTGGTGCGCTATCAATTGCGTTGAAAAGTAGACATCTTCGGCTTTCCCGCAATATATAATAGTTTATACTTTGCCCGAGATTTGATGGCCCAAACTGGCGTTGAAGGCCAGCCAAAAACTTTCTAGCGTAAAACGCCAGAACTGGCATAATTCTTGGCGTTAAACGCCCATTCTGGCACCCAGGGTGGCGTTTAACACCAACTCGAGGCATATGCACTTGAAAGCTTGAGAGCTCATCCTAAACACTCACCAAGTGGGTCCCGGAAGTGGATTTCTGTACTTTCTGCACTTAGTTACTCATTTTCTGTAAACTTAAGTTACTAGTTTAGTATAAAAACTACTTTTAGAGATTTAGTTTACAACTTATGACATTTTTTACATTTGATATTGAATCTTCTATGGCATGAGTCTCTAAACCCCATAGGAGAGGGTGAGGAGCTCTGCTGTGTTTCAATGGATTAATGCAATTACTACTGTTTTCTATTCAATCACGCTTGATTCTATTCTAAGATACTCACCCGTACTTCAATATAGAGAATCTGATGATTCGTGACACTCATCATTATTCTCAATTCTATAAATACATGCCTGACAACCACTCCCGTTCTATCTGAGCTCAACGTAGTCATTGGGCGATAGATTGAGTGCGTATCTCTTGAGTCTCTGATCCATGGACCGAGTCCGTGAGATTAGAATCTTCGTGGTAGAGGCTAGAACCAATTGGTAGCATTCCTGGGATCCAAAAAGTCTAAACCTTGTCTGTGGTATTCCAAGTAATATCTAGGAAGGGATGACTGTGACGAGCTTCAAACTCATGAATGTTGGGCACAGTGATAGTGTTCAAAAGGATAGAGAGATCCTATTCTGACGCTAGTGAGAACTGACAGATGATTAGCCGTGCGGTAGCTGTACCTGGTATTTTTCATCTGAGACGAGAAATCCAACAGTTGATTAGCCGTGCAGAGACCGTGCCTAGTATTTTTTATCTGAGAGGATTATACAGCTTGCCATTGAAGGAAGCCATGCGTGTTTGGAGAAGAAAACAGTAGGAAAGCAGAGATTTAGACGACATAGCATCTCCAGAACCTCAGCCTGTTTCTCATTACTGAATCACAAGTACTATTTATTTCATGTTATTTACCTTTCATAAACAAAGCCATTATATCATTTGAATCTCCTGACTAAGAATTACAAGATAACCATAGCTTGCTTCAAGCCGACAATCTCCGTGGGATCGACCCTTACTCATGTAAGGTATTACTTGGACGACCCAGTGCACTTGCTGGTTAGTTATGCAGAGTTGTGAAAAGTGTAATCACAATTTCGTGTACCAAGTTTTTGGCGCCGTTGCTGGGGATTGTTCGAATTTGGACAACTGACGGTTTATTTTGTTACTTAGATTAGGAAAAATTTATCTTTTTGGTTTAGAGTCACTAAAATTGAGTCTTCTATTATTGTTTTTGTTAAAATTTTAAAATCCTTATTTTCTTTTTCTAAATTTTTTTCGAAAATTTCTAATAAACTGATAATTGACTTTTCTGTTTGAGTTTAGTTTCATGCTTTAAGTTTGGTGTCAATTGCATGTTTTAATTTCTCTTTAATTTTCGAAAATATATGCATTGTGTTCTTCATTGATCTTCAAGTTGTTCTTGTTTAATTTCCTTGTTTGATCTTTAGTTTTTCTTATTTTTTGTTTTTCCTTATTTTTCTTGTGCATTTTCGAATTATTAGTGTTCAAAGTATAAAAATTTTCAAGTTTGGTGTCCTTTGTGTTTTTATTTTCTTAAAAATTTCCAAAATTTTGTTCTTGGTGATCATCTTGATCTTCAAAGTATTCTTGGTGTTCATCTTGACATTCAAAGTTTTCTTGTTTGTTTTCTTTGTTTTGATCTAAAAATTCTATGTTTGGTGTCATTTTATTGTTTTTATCTTTCCTCATTAAATTAAAAAAAAAACTATATTTTTTTCCTTTAATTACATATCATTTTCGAATTACCTAGGTTGACTTAGTCAAAATTTTTAAAATTTGGTAGTTTCTTGTTAGTCAAGTTAGAATTTCAATTTTAAAATTTATCTTTTTAAATCTTTTTCAATTCTTTTTTTTTTTTTACATTTTTCGAAAAACCTTTATAAAATTTTTCAAAATCTTTTTCTTTTCTCATTCATAATTTTCGAATTACTTGTCCCATTTTATTATTTTGATTGAAAAATTTTAAGTTTGGTGTTTCCTTGTTAAGAAAGTTTCAATCTTTAAAATTTTAAAATCATATCCTTTTCAAATCTTTTCTTTTATTTATTTATTTTCTTACAAGTATCTTTAATTTTAAGACATATCTTTTTTCAAAATTTCCTAACAACTTTCTCTCTCTTCATTTGTCGAAAATCATATCCAAAATTTTTTAAATCTTTTTAATTAATTAATCATTTAGTATTCGAATTTCTTTTATTTCTCTTTCTTTTAGTTTTTGAAATATATATTCTATTTTCCAATTATTTTATTTTATTTTCTTTTGAATTCGGTTTATCCTTAATTAAATAAATTACAAACAAAAATATTTTATTTTCTCCATCATGGACCTAAGTGGAAATGAACAGTCCAGAAGGACTCTGGGGTCATATGCTAACCCCACTAATGCTTCCTATAGGAGTCGTATCTGTATACCCCCCATCAGAGCTAGCAGTTTTGAGCTAAATCCTCAGTTCATTATCATGGTGCAGCAAAATTGCCAGTATTCCGGTCTTCCACAGGAAGAACCTATTGAGTTTCTGGCATAGTTCTTAAAAATTGCTGACACAGTACATGATAAAGAAGTAGATCAGGATGTCTATAGATTATTACTGTTTCCATTTGCTGTAAAAGATCAAGCTAAGAGGTGGTTAAATAACCAAACCACATCAAGCATAAGAACATGAAAATAGTTATCAGACAAATTCCTGAATCAGTATTTCCCTCCAAAAAGGATGACACAGCTAAGGCTGGACATCCAAGGCTTTAAACAAGAGGAAAATGAATCTCTATATAATGCGTGGGAGAGGTACAGAGGGATGCTAAGGAAATGCCCCTTTGAAATGTTTTCAGAATGGGTGCAGTTAGACATCTTTTACTATGGGCTTACAGAAAAGGCCCAAATGTCTCTAGACCACTCAGCTAGTGGATCTATACACATGAGAAAGACAACTGAAGAATCTCAAGAGCTTATTGATACAATTGCTAGGAATCAATATCTATACTTAAGTAGTGGGTCCTCTATGAAAGAAAAAGCTAAAGCAGTATCCACTGAATTTAGTCCTCAAGAACAAGTTGTTGAACTCAATCAGCAATTGCTTATTATAACAAAATAGTTCGCAAAATTTAAAGAGATGCTGCAAGAAACCAAAGATGCTAACCAGAATATGGAAAAACAATTAAATCAGATAAGACAGTAGTTATCTAAACAAATAACAGAAGAATGCCAAGCTGTTCACTTAAGGAGTGGGAAGACATTGAATGTTTCAACTCAAGGCAGCAGAAAGCCAATAAAGGAACAACTGATAGAAGATGACCAACCCACTACCCAAAATTCCTCTGAGGACAGTAAGAGCCTAGAGAGGAATGATTCTGGCGTTCAAACGCTAGAAAAGGGTGAAAAGTGGCGTTAAATGCCCAGTGGATGGCCAACTCTGGCGTTCAAATGCCAGAAAAGGGTGGCAACCTAGCGTTAAACGCCCAAAAAGCACCCAATTCTAGCGTTCAAACGCTAATAAGGGATCAGACACATGCAAGTGCTGATAACAACCCCCTTAGGCAGGCTTCTCCAACCACTTCTGTGGGAAGTAAACCTGCAGCAACTAAGGTTGAAGAATATAAAGCCAAGATGCCTTATCCTCAGAAACTCCACCAAGCGGAACAAGATAAATAATTTGCCCGCTTTGCAGACTATCTCAGGACTCTTGAAATAAAGATTCCGTTTGCAGAGGCACTTGAGCAAATACCCTCTTATGCTAAGTTCATAAAAGAGATCTTAAGTCATAAGAAGGATTGGAGAGAAACTGAAAAAGTTTTCCTCACTGAAGAATGCAGTGCAGTCATTCTGAAAAGCTTACCAGAGAAACTTAAAGATCCCGGAAGCTTTATGATACCATGCACATTAGAGGGTGCTTGTACCAAGACAACTCTATGTGATCTTGGGACAAGTATCAACCTAATACCTGCGTCCACTATTAAAAAGCTTGGTTTGGATGATGAAGTTAAACCAACCCGGATATGCCTCCAACTTGCTGATGGCTCCATTAAAATCCCATCAGGCGTAATTGAGGACATGATTGTCAAGGTTGGGCCATTCACCTTTCTTACTGACTTTGTAGTGCTGGAAATAGAGGAGCAGAAGAGCGCAACTCTCATTCTAGGAAGACCATTCCTAGCAACTGGACAAACCCTCATTGACATCCAAAAAAAGGAGATAACCATGAGAGTCAATAAGGATGAGTTTAGGTTGAATGTTGTCAAAGCTATGCAGCATCCAGACACCTCAAAAGACTGCATGAGTGCTGATATTATTGACTCCTTGGTGGAAGAGGTCAATATAGCTGAGAGTCTAGAATCAGAGCTAGAGGATATTTTTAAAGTTGTTCAGCCTGATCTGGAGGAACCAGAGGAAACAAAGGAACCTCTGAAAACTCCTCAGGAAGAGGAGAAGCCTCCTAAACCCGAGTTCAAACCACTACCACCATCCCTGAAATATGCATTTCTGGGAGAAGATGACACTTTTCCTGTGATCATAAGCTCTACCTTAGAGCCATAGGAAGAGAAAGCACTAATTCAGGTGCTAAGGACACACAAGACAGCTCTTGGGTGGTCCATAAGTGATCTTAAGGGCATTAGCCCAGCCATATTCATGCGCAAGATCCTATTGGAGGATGATGCTAAGCCAGTGGTTCAACCACAAAGGCGGCTGAATCCAGCCATGAAGGAGGTCGTGCAAAAAGAGGTCACTAAGTTACTAGAGGCTGGTATTATTTATCCTATTTTTGATAGCCACTGGGTGAGCCCTATCCAAGTTGGCCCCAAGAAGGGAGGCATGATAGTGGTTCATAATGAAAAGAATGAACTAGTTCCTACAAGAATAGTTACAGGGTGGCGTATGTATATTGACTACAGAAGACTCAATACAGCCACCAGAAAAGATAATTTTCCTTTACCATTCATAGACCAGATGCTAGAGAAACTAGCAGGTCATGAATACTACTGCTTTTTGGATGGCTATTCAGGTTACAACCAAATTGCGGTAGATCCTCAAGACCAAGAGAAGACAACATTCACATGTCCTTCTGGAGTATTTGCCTACAGAAGGATGCCATTTGGTCTATACAATGCACCTGGAACCTTTCAGAGGTGCATGCTCTCTATCTTCTCTGATATGGTAGAAAAATTTCTGAAAGTCTTCATGGATAACTTCTCAGTATTTGGAGACTTATTCAACTCCTGTCTTGACCATCTAGCACTTATTTTGAAAAGGTGCCAAGAAACTAACCTGGTTTTAAACTGGGAAAAATGTCACTTCATGGTGACTGAAGGAATTGTCCTTGGGAATAAAATTTCAAACAAGGGAATAGAGGTGGATCAAGCTAAGGTCGAAGTAATTGAAAAATTACCACCACCTGCCAATGTTAAGGCAATCAGAAGCTTTTTGGGGCATGCAAGATTCTATAGGAGGCTTATAAAGGATTTTTCAAAAATTGCAAAACCTCTGAGCAATCTGCTAGCTGCTGACACGCTATTTATCTTTAAGACAGAGTGTCTGCAGGCGTTTGAAACTCTGAAAGCTAAGCTAGTCACAGCACCAGTCATTTCTGCACCAGACTGGACATTACCATTCAAACTAATGTGTGGTGCCAGTGACCATACCATTGGTGCAGTATTGGGACAGAGGCATAACAAGCTTCTGCACATCATTTACTATGCTAGCCGTGTTTTGAATGACGCACAGAAGAATTACACAACCACGGAAAAGGAGTTTCTTGCAGTGGTTTATGCCATTGACAAGTTCATATCTTATTTAGTAGGATCAAAAGTGATTGTGTATACTGACCATGCTGCTCTAAAATATCTCCTCACAAAGCAGGATTTAAAACCCAGACTTATAAGATGGGTGTTACTTCTGCAAGAGTTTGATATAGAAATAAGAGACAGAAAAGGGACAGAGAACCAAGTAGCAGATCACCTGTCCCGAATAGAACCAGTAATAGGAGTGTCCCTCCCTCCTACTGAGATCTCTGAAACCTTTCCGGATGAGAAACTCTTTGCCATTTAGGAGGTACTATGGTTTGCAGACATTGCAAATTATAAAGCTGTGAGATTCATACCCAAAGAGTACAATAAGCAGCAAACAAAAAAATTGATTTCTGATGCAAAGTACTACTTGTGGGATGAACCATATCTCTTTAAGAGGTATGCAGACGGAGTAATATGTAGATGTATGCCTAGAGAAGAGGCACAGAAGATCCTATGGCATTGCCATGGATTACAGTATTGAGGACATTTTGGAGGTGAGCGAACAGCCACCAAGGTTCTCCAATGTGGCTTCTACTGGCCTACTCTCCATAAAGACTCCTAAGAGTTTGTACGTAACTGTGACAGTTGCCAGAGAGCTAGTAATCTGCCTCACGGTTATGCCATGCCTCAGCAAGGGATCTTAGAGATTGAGTTGTTTGATGTATAGAGGGTTGACTTCATGGGACCTTTCCCACCATCATATTCAAACACTTATATTCTGGTGGCAATAGACTATGTATCTAAATGGGTAGAGGCAATTGCAACACCCACAGACCAACTAATGATACTAAGACAGTAATGAAGTTCCTCGAGAAGCATATCTTCAGCAGGTTCGGTGTCCCTAGGATACTGATTAGTGATGGAGGCACTCATTTCTGAAATAAACAGCTTGACTCTACTCTAGTCCGATATGGAATTAACCATAAAGTGGAAACTCCATATCATCCACAGACAAATGGGCAGGCTGAAGTCTCAAATAGAGAACTAAAATGAATCTTGTAAAGGACAGTAAGAACCCATAGAAGGGATTGGGCAAGAAGTCTGGATGATGCTTTGTGGGCATACAGAACAACATTTAAGACTCCTATAGGGACCTCTCCATACCAACTTGTGTATGAAAAAACCTGTCATCTGCCAGTAGAACTGGAACACAAGGCCTACTAGGCAACCAGGTTCCTAAACCTTGATGCTAAGGTAGCTGGAGAGAAAAGATTACTCCCGTTGAATGAGCTGGAGGAGTTCAGACTCAATGCTTTCGAAAATGCTAAAATTTATAAAGAAAAAGCAAAAAATGGCATGACAAAAGGCTGTCATCTAGAGTCTTTGAGAAAGGACAGAAGGTCCTGCTATTTAACTCTAGTCTCAGATTGTTCCCTGGGAAATTGAAATCCCGGTGGAGGGGACCGTATGTGATTACAAGTGTGTCACCATATGGCTATGTAGAGCTTCAAGATATTGATTCTGACAAAAAGTTCATTATTAATAGACAGAGAATCAAACATTATCTTGAAGGTGATGTTGAGCAAGAATGCTCAAAACTGAGACTAAATTAAAAAGCTCAGTAAAAGTCCAGCTAAAGACCGTAAAGAAGCGCTTACTGGGAGGCAACCCAACCACGTTCAAAATTTAGATATTTATAACAATTATATAAGTGCATTTAATTTTGTTGTTCATGTTTATTAATGCTTTTCAGTGAACAAGTTAGGGAAATGAAGGTTCAGAATATAAAGCAGAAGAATCACAGAGAAAAAGAGCTCACTGCCATCAAAACACCAGTAAAGAGGCAATTTGGGCGTTAAATGCCAGAATGGCCACCATTCTGGGCGTTTAATGCCAGTAAATGTATCATTCTGGGCATTCAGAAAAATGCCGAGTAAAGAAGGATTTCTGGCGTTTAACGCCAGCCAGGGTACCTGGCTGGGCATTAAACGCCCAAAATGGCCACCAGATGGGCGTTAAACACCAGAATGGGTATTATTCTGGGCGTTTAACGCCAGAACAGCTAGGGGAGAGTTATTTCGTTTCCGATTCAATTTTTTTCGAATTTTCATGTTTTAATTCAAAATTTTCTGCATCCAAACATTTCAAACATTCATTTTTTAATTTCCATTAACAAAAATTCATAATCTTATAAATTCTTTTTAATTCTCTTTCAATTCTTTTCAATTCTTTTTCAAAAACTCATTCACCTTTCCAATTTTTTTCAAATCTTTTTAATTCATTCATATTATCTTTTATTTCTTAGATGCATAAACAAAAAATTCAGATTTAACTTCCTCATATCTTTTTCATATCTCTTAAATTTTGAAAACAATCTTCTCTTTTTCATATCATGTTCATCTTTTATCAATCATATCTTTTAAATCATATCTTTTTCTAAAAAATTCGAACCCATTCCCTCCCTCCCCTTTATTTATACACTCAGCCATCCCTTTTACTCCATCATTCGAATCCTTCTCACCATCTATTCATCTTCTTTCTTTTTATTTTGCTTGAGGGCAAGCAAATCTCTAAGTTTGGTGTGATTTCCGTGATCCCTGAGCTAAAACAAACTAATCTCATGGCACCCAAAGGAAGACAAACCGCTTCAAGAGACAAGAAAGAAAGCAATCCAAAACCACGTTGGATGCATGAGAACTTCTGAAAATTGTGTGCAGAAGATCAGTGATCCCGGAAGTTAGGTTCAATCTGAAAGAAGATGAATACCCGGAGATCCAAGAGCAGATCCAGAATAGAGGCTGGGAAGTCCTGGCTAATCTTGAGATACATGTTGGAAGAAACATGGTCCAGGAATTTTATGCAAATCTGTAGATGACAGAAAAGCAAAGATTAGAAGGAACTACTTTCTACTCCTTTCGAACTATGGTCAGAGGGAAGATTATTTACTTCCATTTTGACAAAGTGAGAGAAGTTCTCAAACTTCCTCAACTACAAGATGATCCAGAGTCCTTCAACAGGAGAATGGCCAAGGATAAAAGGCTAGATCAAGTTCTATAGGACATATGCATCACTGGAACTAAGTGGATTACCAATTCAAAAGGTGAAACAAGAAACAAGAAATTATAAAGGAAACAAGATGAAAACAATAATCAAAACCTAGATCCAAGACAATTTGACCTAATCTTAACCTAATTCTAGAGAGAAGATGGAGTTTCTCTCTCTAGAAAACTAACTAAAGGCTTATGTTGACTAACTAATTGCTCCCCCCTTTGCTTGTACTTTAATTCTGCATGAAATACACTCAGAAACAAGTTGGATTTGGGACTGGACAGCTCAGAAATCGCCCCAGTGTTTTGCCTTTAAGTGGGTCACGTGTGAGTATCGGCGCGTCTGACGTCATTGGGAAGGACTAGTTTCTTCTCAATGTTCAGATTCGTCTTCTGATATTTAGGGAAGCGAAGCTCACAGTAGAGTTTGGAAAACTTGGCTGGGTCGGTGGATGGTAGCATCTGATTCTCTTTGTCCACGTCATTCAGCGGATTTTTAGCATAGTTGGTGACGTTAGGATTTTTGCTAGTAAAGAATTTTATAAAAATAGTCGCGTTGTAGATATAGTTTCTAAACCAACAGAAATCCCTTTGTACAAACGTTTTGGTTGTCACAAGTAACAAACCCCTTTTTAAAATTGATAATCGAGTATTTAAACCTCGGGTCGTCTTCTCAAGGAATTACAGGGAGGTATGTTCTTATTATTGGTTATGAGTCTTGTAAATTAGGGGTTTTAGAAAGTAAGGAAGTAGTATGTTGAATGATAAGAAAAATAAAATAATAATAATAAAATAAACTCTTGGCAAGGTATTATAACTGGAAGTCCTATCCTGGTTATCCTTATCAACTGTAATGAGAATTGGATTTTACTCCTACTTTGTTAACCTCTAACTATGAAGGTAAGTTAAGTGGATGAATTAATTTTTATTCCTCAGATCCTAGCCTTTCCTTTGGAAAAGTTAGAGTTATTGGAACTCGAATTAATTCTTGAAGAATTCCAATTTTCAATCAACAATGAGTTTGATAACTCAAGAGTCACCAATTATTTAACCAAAGCCAAAAGGGAAGAAAGTCTACTTGAATGAAAATAATTTGGATAAACAGAGAGCATTAATAAATTGAAGAGAGCAATCATAAGTCTGAAATACCTCGAATTATATTAAATAAAATATTCAAATCTTAACATGGATATTGATAAATTAAATTGGAAAAGTAAATAAAAGGAACATTGAACCTGGGAGCGAGAGGCACTCCTAAAACTAAGAGAAATCCTAAATCCTAAATCCTAAGAGAGAGGAGAGAACCTCTCTCTCTAAAAACTACATCTAAATCCTAATAATTGTGAATTATGAGAGCTCCCTTATGAATGGATGCATTCCCCCACTTTATAGCCTCTAATCTGTGTTTTCTGGGCCAAGAACTGGGTCAGAAACAGCCCAGAATTCACTGGTTGAGAATTCAAACACGCTGATTTTCGTCACTACGACGCGTCCGCATGGAGCACGCATTCGTGTCACCTATCGTCAGGGCAACTATGGCTTATTAAATATCAAATCGAATCTCTAGATGTTAGCTTTCCATCACAATTAAAACCGCGTCATTTGGACCTCTGTAGCTCAAGTTATGACTGTTTGAATGCGAAGAGGTCAGGCTAGACAACTTAGCAATTTGTTCAACTTCTTGTATTCCTTCCACTTTTGCATGCTTCCTTTCCATCCTCCAAGCCATTCCTGCCCTGTAATCTCTGAAAACACTTAACACACATATCAAGATATCTAATGGTAATAAGAGAGGATTAATATTAGCAAATATAAGGTCAAAGAAGCATGTTTTCAATCATAGCACAAAAATCAGGAAGGAGAATGTAAACTCATGCAAATAGTATAAATAAGTGGGTAAAGAGTTGATAAAAACCACTTAAATAAGCACAAGATAAACCATAAAATAGTGGTTTATCAACCTCCCCACACTTAAAAACTAGCATGTCCTCATGCTAAGCTCAAGAGAAGCTATAAAAGTGAAGAGGAATGGTAGATTAATATGAAATGCAACCTATCTATATGAATGCAACTACATGCAAAATGTTTCTACCTACTTGGTTGAAAGTAAATAAATCTTCCAAGAACAAATAGCAATTGGATTTCACTAATTCAAATAATAAAAATGAAGTACAAATAGACTTTGCAAGAAGAAAATAGCTTTATGAAAGCAGGGAACAAGGAATTGAGCATCGAACCCTCACTGGAAGTGTATACACTCTAATCACTCATGTGTTTAATGGTTCGATTCTCTCAATCCTCTACTAACCTTGTTTTCTAAGGCTTGCTTTTCTTCTAGCAATCAACAAAAATTTAATGCACAGATACACATATCAAGAGGTCTTTTAAGGGTTGTAATGGGGTTAGGGTCAAGGTAGGATTGTATTTGGCAAAGTGAACTAAAATCTGAATCCTTAATTAACTTAAACTTTCCACCTAACTTAAACAATCCATGTAATCATAATACAACATCTAACTATCCATTAACCATGTTTTCCACATATTCATGCATTCTAATTTTAAGTACAGTACATATGCATTGCTTTCACCACTTACTTTGGGGCATTTTGTCCCCTTTTACTTATTTGCACTTTTTTTTTTCATTTTTCTCTTTATTATTTATATATTATTTTTTTTCTTTTGTTTTTCTCAATGCATATGATTAATTTATTGAATGCATGAACATGTCCTAAACATTTCTTTCACATTTTTAGAAAATTCTAACATACTCAATTTTCAAACCAAATGTTTCTAAATTCAACTTTTCCCATACTTAATTCATGAGCACTCTCACTAGTCTAAGCTAATCAAGGATTCAAATTAAGGATATTATTGTTTTCCACTTAGAGTTAATGATGTGCTAAAGTAAAGAACAAAGGGGTATAATAGGCTCAACATTGGTTTGCAAAGAATAATGAAAAGGTAAGGCCATATGGGTATGTAAGCTCAGTGAAACAAAGGCCTCAATCATGTAAGTGTATGCATACATCAAACCATGAAAACATAGAATTAAGCAAGACAAATATCACAATTTTAGAGAGAAAAATACACACTAAAAATAAAATATTGGTTGGTAAAATGCAACCAATTCAAATAGGCTAAAAAATCTCACAGGTTTTGTGTGTTCAAGCTCTAAACCATGTTCCAGTATAATATTTCTTCAAACAAGTGTAACAAAAAATTTATTCAAATTAGTGAAATGCTATAAAAAGTTTCTTGAAAAAGAAAATATTACTTCAACCAAGTGGTAAAATATGCACAAAATCAAACAAACATGCAAATGCAACAATGAACAAACAAAGAAAATAAAACAATGGTGTTTGAAAAGAAGGTAACTAACCCCTGAAAGTCGGTATCGACCTCTCCACACTTAAAGATTGCACCGTCCTCGGTGCATGCTAAGATGTGCAAGCGGACGGGTTGCTTCAACTGACACTTTTCTTCAGGGATTGTGCAGATAGACTTGTTTGTCTCCCCTTTTAGAAGTTTCTCCCTTTTTTCGTCTTCGGTGGCCAGCCTGAAAGAAGAGAAAAAGAAGAATAGTAACCCAGAAATAAAGATAAAATAAAATATGGTTAGGTTAATGCCAAAGAATGAGGGTCTCAATTACATGGTAGCTACAACATGCAAATGAGAAAACAGTAGAAGTACATGGCGAAACAAGAGTGCAAAAATTTGCAAAAATAGGGAAGAGAGTGTGGGTAAGGAGAGATAATATAAATTCATGTCAATGTAAAACTAATACAGGTATAAAAGATTGGCATTGATATAAATAATATTACCTATCCAAAATAAAATAAGTCACTAAGCACCCAAAATAATTCAAGAGAAGATGCAACAGTTATATAAGAAAATTTGAACACCAAAGGAAAAATAATGAATTTAGAAAAGAAAATAAAAATATGCACAAAATTAAGATGCAATGAATGAAATATGCAAATAAATTAAGTAAAATAAAATGAAAGATAAGAAGAATGAGAAGAGAAAGAAGGGAAGAAGAAGTAAGTAAGAAAGGAGGGAGGGAAAATTAGGATTGGGGGAGAAAAGATAAGATATTTGGCAAATTAGGATAAGCTGTGCGGCGCAAGCGACGTGGTCGCGTGGGGCACGCGGTCGCGTGACTTGCGCTTAAACTGAATGACGCGGTCGCGTCGGTCACGCGAGGCTAATGGCGCGAGGGTAGCCTCGCACTCGCACAACTCTCTGTTCAAAATCATAATAGTGCCAAATGTTGGGTGACGCGATCGCGTGGGGCATGCGATCGCGTGAGTGGCCATTATAAGCATATGATGCGGTCGCGTCGGTCGCGCGGCCGCGTGGGAAGAATTGTGCGTTTAGCACCAATCCAGCACCACTCTAGCACAACTTTCAGTCGTGCACCTCTTTTACGTCGAATTCTAGGGCACGCGGCCGTGTGAGTGACGCAGTCGCGTGGGAGGCCAGTGTTCGCACGCGACGCGGACGCGTCAGCGACGCGGTCGTGTGAGGCGATTTGTGCCATGGGAACGCCTACAGCCACGCTCTCACGTGACTCTCTGTTCACTTTCTTTTCTTCACAACGCACTAGTGACGCAGACGCGTCAGCGACGCTGCCGCGTCGCGTGCGTGTTTTTTTTTTTTTAATAATGCAGTATGCAGAATGCAATGCTAATATGAATGTTATGCAAAACTCCAGGTTCAATACAATAAAATAAAATAAAACTTGAAAACAAATAAGACTAAATAAAAATGAAAAAGGAACGATCATACCATGGTGGGTTATCTCCCACCTAACACTTTTAGTTAAAGTCCTTAAGTTGGACATTTGGTGAGCTTCCTGTTATAGTGGCTTGTGCTTGAACTCATCCAGGAATCTCCACCAATGTTTGTATCTCCAGTAACCTCCGGGGTCCTAAACTAGGCATGTAAAGCCCTTAAGAAGCTTCAAACAGATTCTTAGGCTCCCGGGGTGACAAATGTCAGAGCAGATTCCAGGATCCCAAATCTTGCTTTTACACCCATTTTTTGTTGGGATTTGTATTTTTCCAGCTGGGTGATAAGTAATTTGAATTCTCACTGCATCTACCAAACAGTTTCCTAGACCCATTCAATTGAGCTCTACACCAACCTTTGCGTTTAAACTTAAGGCTGTCAACCATAATGAACCTTGCAGGACAATTCTTACCACTGACCATCTTCCTCTTACTCTTAATGCCACAAAGAGTTCTAAGTTGACCATCCGTCTCCAGTAGCCCATATTCAAGTGGAATTAGAAAGCTAAGGGATATGAATTTTACCCACTTGAATATTGTGAAGGATGATGGCAACTTAGGGGGAGGGGTCTCCAATAACTTTGGCAAGGTGATTTCAAGCTCCACTCCCTTGTGCTCTTTGACAACTTCTACCTCTTTGCAAGCTTCTTTAATTTCAACCTCTTCCTCTTGGTAGCTTTCTTCCAGTTCAATCTTTTCTTCATTTCTCACCAAGGGCATGGGAGGTTGTGCTTCTTCTTCTTTAATCTCCATCTCTTGAGCAACCTCTACAAAGTCTTCAACAATGATCTGTCTTGAAGGTTGTATGCTCTCCTTAACATCAACATCTAACACCGTGGAAGGAGGCTTTGTGACTGGACTTTCCAATGGAGATATAGCATCTCTTAAGACTGCAACCACTTCTTTCTTAATAATGGCTGCTTTGTCCAGTTGTTTAAGTATAAAATTGTACTCATCCTCGATGATTTTCTTTCCATGACAACTCCTTTCAACTACCCTTTCATCATCAAAGGTCTCTCCTACCTTTACCCGTAGGGCCTCCTCTAGCTCTTTATGAAGTATGGATTCACGAAGATGATTCCTTCTTTCCTGTTCTGTATCAATAGCATAATTGGGATCATCTTGCTCTTGGATTGATGGATGTGGGTGCTCTTCCATGGAGGGTGGTGATAGGATGAAAAGATCATTATGTGGGTGAAAAGGAAGTGCACTAGAGCTTGAGGGTTGAATATTGGAGGTAGAAGGTTGGTTCATGCGGGATATAAGATTTTGCAGTGTAGAGGTGAGACCAATGATGTTAGAGATGAGTGTATTGTTATCCAATGGAGGTTGGGGTGGATCTATGTATGGTTCATTTGGTTCATAGGGTGGTTGGTATGGTAGATGTGGGTTAGGATCATATGAGGGTATCTGGTGGTAAAGGGCTTGTGAGTTTGGTGGTCTAAAGTCATATTGAGGAGAAGATTTATAGGCATATGGTGGTGGTTGTTGATAGTCTATTGGAGGTGGTTGTTTCCATAAGGGTTGATCAAATCCTTGTGGCTCCTCCCATCTTTGAGTGTTCCAACCTTGATGCCTGTTCTCATTGTAATTTCCTCTTCCTGCAATATAATTGTAACCAGACTAATAGCCAAAGGGGTGAGAGTTCATAGTAGCAAATAAAAATTAAAAACGAAAATAAAAACAAATTTTAAATTAAAAGGTTATTTAAATTTTGAATTTTAAATTTTGAAATTTTAAATTTTGAAATTTTTGAATTTTAAATTTTTGAAAATTGAATTTTGAAATTTGAAATTTTAAATCTGAAATTTGAATTTTTGAATATTAAATTTTGAAATTTGAAATTTTTGGAATAAGATAAGATAAGATTTTTGAAAAAGATATGATTTTTGAAATTTTAAATTTTGAAATTTGAAATTTGAATTTTAAATTTTTAAATTTGAATTTTGAAAATCGAAATTTGAAATTTGAAATTTGACTTTTAAATTTTGAATTTTTGAATTTATGAGGAAAGAGAAAAACAATAAAATGACACCAAACTTAAAATTTTTAGATCAGAACGAAGAAAACAACTAAGAACAACTTGAAGGTTAAGATGAACACGAAGAACAACTTGAAGATCAAGATGAACACCAAGAAAAAAAATTTTTTTGAAAAATTATTAATAACTAAATAAAAACCAATAACCTCTTAATTTATGAAAAAGCAAAAATAAAAACAAAAAATAAAAACAAATAAACAAGTAAAAGAAAAATATTTACAATAACCAATAATAAGGCACACATTTGCAATTCCCCGGCAACGGCGCCATTTTGACGTTAGGATTTTTGCTAGTAAAGAATTTTATAAAAATAGTCGCGTTGTAGATATAGTTTCTAAACCAACAGAAATCCCTTCGTACAAACGTTTTGGTTGTCACAAGTAACAAACTCCTTTTTAAAATTGATAACCGAGTATTTAAACCTCGGGTCATCTTCTCAAGGAATTGCAAGGAGGTATGTTCTTATTATTGGTTATGAGTCTTGTAAATTAGGGGTTTTAGAAAGTAAGGAAGCAGTATGTTGAATGATAAGAAAAATAAAATAATAATAATAAAATAAACTCTTGGAAAGATATTATAACTGGAAGTCCTATCCTAGTTATCCTTATCAACTGTAATGAGAATTAGATTTTTCTCCCACTTTGTTAACCTCTAACTATGAAGGTAAGTTAAGTGGATGAATTAATTTTTATTCCTCAGATCCTAGTCTTTCCTTGGGAAAAGTTAGAGTTATTGGAACTCGAATTAATTCCTGAAGAATTCCAATTTTCAATCAACAATGAGTTTGATAACTCAAGAGTCACCAATTATTTAACCAAAGCCAAAAGGGAAGAAAGTCTACTTGAATGAAAATAATTTGGATAAACAGAGAGCATTAATAAATTGAAGAGAGCAATCATAAGTCTAAAATACCTCAAATTATATTAAATAAAATATTCAAATCTTAACATGGATATTCATAAATTAAATTGGAAAAGTAAATAAAAGGAACATTGAACCTGGGATCGAGAGGCACTCCTAAAACTAAGAGAAATCCTAAATCCTAAATCCTAAGAGAGAGGAGAGAACCTCTCTCTCTAAAAAGTACATCTAAATCCTAATAATTGTGAATTATGAGAGCTCCCTTATGAATGGATATATTCCCTCGCTTTATAGCCTCTAATCTGTGTTTTCTGGGACGAGAACTGGGTCAGAAACAGCCCAGAATTAGCTGGTTGCGAATTCAAACACGCTGATTTTGTCACTGCGACGCGTCCGCATGGAGCACGCGTTCATGTCACCTATCGTCAGGGAAACTATGGCGTATTATATATTAAATCGAAGCTCCGGACGTTAGCTTTTCAACGCAATTGGAACCGCGTCGTTTGGACCTTTGTAGCTCATGTTATGACTGTTTGAATGCGAAGAGGTCACGCTGGACAGCTTAGCAATTTCTTCAACTTCTTGTAATCCTTCCACTTTTGCATGCTTCCTTTCCATCCTCCAAGCCATTCCTGCCCTGTAATCTCTGAAAATACTTAACACACATATCAAGGCATCTAATGGTAATAAGAGAGGATTAATATTAGCAAATATAAGATCAAAGAAGCATGTTTTCAATCATAGCACAAAAATCAGGAAGGAGAATGTAAACTCATGCAAATAGTATGAATAAGTGGGTAAAGAGTTGATAAAAACCACTCAAATAAGCACAAGATAAACCATAAAATAGTGGTTTATTGGTTGGTATAAGGGAAAGGGTTGGAGGCTTTAGAACGCTTCCTCTTCTTTGAGGTAGTAGCTATGGCTTTTTCTCTATCCGACATCCTGAAAAATAGATGTGATATGATATAAGCAACTTGTCAAGTAGATGTATAGCACTCAAGGTAAGACATATTCATGAAGTGAGTGAAGAAAAGAGAATTCTTGGAATGGAAGTAAAAAAATTTAGAATTCAAATCAAGTCACAAACCAAGAATTCAAACCACATATGCATAATACTTGCTTCTTAAGCCCAATAAGCATCATACGCAAAAGAATGGTTAAGGATGTTAGATTGAGAGTGAAAAGGAAAGTTAGTTGGTTAGTGAAGTTAAAGTTAGAGAACCGGTTCAAAAAGTAGTGGTATAATGGTTATTGACTTAATCACCAGAAGTTTACGAAATATGGATGCAAGCATACTCACAATCATGAGGAACACATAGTCATTGATGATGAAATATGCAAATTTTGCACAAAAGCATGTATATGGGAAGTAAATCATCAGTCAATGTCATGGTCACAAGGGTTTTGCAATAGTTGGTATTGAAAAAGTGAAGTATACACTAATGTAACCAAAAGCACTTAAAAACAGCTTTGAATCAAGAAGGGTTATACTAGTGAGATCCACCAACTATTGCAATTAAATGAACCTTATTAAGGAAAAACACAAGTTAAAGTCAAGTTGGAGGTTTAGTATGATTCAAGAGGCAGTTGACTTAACTTGGATGGTGAAGACACAAAAAGGTTCAAGTTGATGAGTTAGGTAAGGGATTGTTTGTCACAGAAATCCGACAAACAACTCCTTGAACTAACCAATCCATTGTATATCGCGGGAAATACAAGTAAGCACGGAAATGCCAACCATAGCAAACTAGGAATTGAACTTGTTGAAGTTGAGTAAGACTCAATTCAAAAAATGCTAACTTCAATTTTTAGGTTGCAAGTTAAAGCATATAGCAATTTTAGAAATTCGGGTAGCATTTCGGCAGTAAATGGGATGTTTCCGGATAGCATAAAGCAGCATGAATTCAAGAAACTACTTATAATTGAATCCAACAATGAAATAAAACTTCAACAGCACTCAAATCCAATTCATAACAGCCCTCATCAAGAATCAAGCGACAAAACATTATGCAGCATCGAGAAACCAATTGAGTACAAGGGCAATGTATCACCAGCAACAAAAAAACTCAAATTCAGATAGAAGTTCAGTCATTCCAAAATAGCACAATAAACAAGTTTATCCAGGGCACTTTCAGAGGGCAGACAGATTCATTCTGAACAGCAGCAGTAAACAAGACAAAACCTAAGTCATTGCAGGTTATATAACTTGGTCCAAGTAGCCAGCAGAGCAACATTCAGTAATAACAAGCAAAGAAAAATTAATGAAGCAGCAACACTTTCAATCATCATCATTATTCAAAACAAACCTAAATCCACTATCCAGCTCAGATTCTCTAACCACCTAATCAACTAACATGCATTTCTAACCAAACTAAGTTAACAAAAATTAACTAACTAGCTGTAGTAACTGTTCCGAGGGTTACCTGAAACTGTAGGTCGATCTCGGACAAGATCTTCTGTTCTGGTCGGAGATGACGTGTCCGGCTGGTGGGTGGCGGCCGTAACTGTCGTGTCCGATTTGTTGGACTGGCTATGCTACTGATCCTTTGTCACCAGAAGGTGGTGGTACCTGCAAGGGACTCCGATGCTTAAGTTAGCAAGGGTATTCAGCAGATTTTTAATAGAATCAGAGTATAAGTTATACTTGGGTGCTCCAGTGTATTTATAATAGTGTGGAGTGACTTTTCTAGATAGAATAAGTTATCTTATCTTATCTTATCTTTGAGTGAAGTCATCTTATCTTCTGGGGAGCCACCCTTATCTTTCTAGGCTTTAACTGCCGTTTAGATTGGGCTGTGCCCCTTCATTTAGGCCTTCTTAGGCAACTGTAGTGATTTAGTCGAGCTCTTGGAGAAGAGGTCGGGTAGTCTGACCTGAAGAGGTCGATCGACTTGTCGCTAAACATCCCGGGTCGGACAGCTCGACCCAGGATATGAACAGTGCCTCTGCTCGAGCTCGGTCTTTCTTTTGAGGTCGATTCCTAATTTTAGGACTTCGATCCTTCTCTGGTGAAGCCAAACTCGAGCATTTTGTCGACTTCTTCTTTGTAGAGTTTCCCTTTGAATGCAGAATGTTTTTCCTTGTTTTTTGAAACAGGCGTTCCTTTTATTCTTTTGAAACGCGCGTCTTTCTGTCTTGGGAACGTGCGAGGGTTATAATGACCCCTTAATTCCTCTCTTTTGTTTCCGTTTTTCCCTCTTTTCATCATTTGAACTTTAGCATTTTCGAAGATTCGGCTTCCGTTTCTTCTCCTCTCTTGCTCACTGTAACTCCGTTTTTCACCCTTCTATTTTCTGGTTTGCCTGGGACTCCTCGTCTTTTTCGCTTTCGTGCTTCTTCTTGTGGCATCATTGGTGAATGTTTTGTTTTTTTCGGAGGGCGATCCTTGGCCTCGCTATTGCTTCATCTTCTCAGCGTTCATTGTCTCTCCCCCCTTTTCAGGTATGTTTCTTTCTTTCTTCTTTTACCGTTCTTCTTTGTTTTATTTTTTGTGGAAGTTTTGATCTTGCTTGAATTTTCGTTGGAAAGCTTGAACCTTTTTATCATCATGCTTGATCGTCGCTATGATGCATGTTTTTTAGAGTTCCTTTGCCCTGTGTATGCCCCTTAGCATTTTACCTGATAGTTGACGCTCTTTAGGGTTTTGCATGTTTGTTTATTGTTGTTTAGTGCTCCTCTGCATGTTGTTTCTGATGCTTTTATGAACCTATTTGCTTCCTCAAAAGATTGCTCCTTTGATGACTTTCGCCATGTTGGTAGTTTTGCTGATGAACTTTGTAGAAAATAACGATTTTTCTGGTGGCTTGTTTTGATTTTCTTCGTGTCGTTGCTTGTTTGGGAAGGATTATTTTTCTTTGCTAAGATTTTTTTGTTAGGGTGTAGCCTTGTAGACTCTTTTCTGAGTCCTTACTCTATCCCTGCCTCCAAAGGATGCCCCTAGACCTTAGTGTGTGTCTTCAGGTTTTCCTTTTACTATTTGCATTGCTCTGAGTCACGTTTGTCCGAGTTGCTTTGATTTTACCCGAGCTGTTTTTGTTAGTAATCCGTTTTCTCTTTCTTGTTGTAGGACTAGTTGACCATGTCTTCTCGCAAAAATATTGTCGAGACTTCTTCCAAAGTTGCCGAGGGCAGGTCTGATTGGCTGGATTCCCTTGTCTTGATGTGCATCTCTGTAGTTAATTTTGAATTTTGTACAGAGCTTAGAAAGCATCACCGACTCTATAAGAGTAGAGATCAGGAAAGGAAATATGAATTGGTAGCACCTGATTCTGAGGAGAGGGTTTGCTTCCCTGCTCTGACCCAGGTGGAACGCCCTTTCTTTTATGCTTATGACTATTTTTTCAGCCAGTTGGATATTACTTTTCCTTTCACTTCCTTTGAGACCGATTTGTTGTGGTCATGTAACATAGCTCCATCCCAACTTCATCCGAACTCCTGGGGTTTTATCAAGATCTTTCAGCTGCTTTGCCAAGAGTTGGACATCACACCTTCTCAGACTCTCTTTCTTTACCTTTTTGTTTTAACTAAGCCCGGAATTTCTTCAAAAAAGAAACCCTCCTGGATTTTCTTTAGATCTGCCCAAGGACATAAAGTTTTTGCTATGTATGACGAGTCCTTTAGGGACTCTAAGAACTACTTTTTTAAGGTCTGAGTGGTTGAGGGAGCTCGACCATTTTTCCTACAAGCGAATGATGAACCTGCCTTCCCTTTGTGTTGGAAATAGAATGTAGTGGTGTCTCGATACACGTGTGAGATGCTTGACGAAGTCGAGCAGGCTTTTATAAATGTTTTGGAGGATATTTGGGGGGAACCTCCTCATCTTGCCACTAGGAAATTTTTGGGGGACCTATCCCTTGTCCAAACTGCGTTGTGTATTAATTGATATGTTTTGCTTTGTTTTTACTTTGCTTCTTTTTTTTAGCAGCTTGTAACCTGCTTCAATGGTTGATTTTGTTTTTCAGAGATGGCCAAGAATAATGACTCTATGAATGCCTTTAAAAAGGCGAGGAAGGCTACTGTGGCCCAAAACATCTTGGCCAAAGTGGCTGGGGAAGGGTCTTCTTGTGTTCCTCCCAAACAGCCCGTACCGAGCTCTGTTGGCCCGAGAAGGATGATCCCTACCCCTCGGGTCCATGTGCTTGATCCTCCCTAGGCTTCTGCCACTGTCTCCTCTCCTACGACTGTTCCCCCTTGAAGAAGACCTCAGACTGTTGAGCCCTTTAGTTTAGATGCTCCTGATTTCGATGTTGTTGGGTTTGTTGACCAGTAGATTGCTCCTTATGGTGTCATTCCTACTGACGATGTCTCTCTTCTTTGTCATTTGGATTTTATTACTCGGAGTAGCATCAAGATGGCACATATGGGGCAGCTCTGTATCGAACCGCCCAAGATCTTCCTATCCATGCAACGAAGGCCTTTATGGAGGAGGCCAAATCAGAGTTTGACCGAATTAAGGGTTTGAAGGAGGAGCTCCAGGTGAAAGTGACCAGGTTGGAGAAAGAGTTGGAGGGTGAGAAGATTAGAGCTGTTGCTTTGGCGGCCTCTGCAAAGTTGGCTGTGGATACGGTGTTGAAGCATAAGGAGAGCTACGTCACCACTTATAAAGACATGATGGATCTCAGGGAGAGTTTGCAGTCCGTCCGAGCTGATTATGCCGAACTTTAAAGTCATCTTGTAGGCAGTGTCAATGCTATTTAAGAGAATCTGAAGGAGCAGGTTCGAGTTCTTGCACCCGAGCTTGACCTTACTCTCTTCAGTTTGGACAACATTGTGAAGGATGGTAAAATTATCCCAGATGACCCTGATGATGATGATGATGTCGAGCCTCCTCCTGTGCCTGCTGCCAAAGTCTCTGTTGCGCTGACTTCTTCAACTCCTACAGTTGGTCATCTCGAGTTGGATCCTGATTGTCAGATCCTGAACCAGGATGATGGGACAGTGGATGCGGTGCCTCTTTAGACTCATCCTCCTTCACCCTGGGATGCTGCAACTGGGAACACTTTGGATCCTCTATGATTATTCTAGATATTTTGTATATAGCCCAGCTTGTGGGCTTTGAACTCTTTTATTTTGTAATTTTGTGGCTTTCTGACTATGGATACCTTTAGTTTCTTTTCTGTTAGCAACTCTGTTTTTGGAAAAACAAAGTAGCTTTTCAGGCTCTTGGGGTCGACTTTAGGTGGCCTCTTGAGTCTTGTTATTATTATAACTTGTTTCTTTCGTAATATGCTTGTCAGCGCCTATCTGACACGTTCTAGATTTTTGGGAGTGTTGGAACCTTATTGTCCGACCTCTTTTGATTGCCTTCGTACTTTCATACTTGTAGCTTGATTCTTTTGAGGTCGTGGATTTCTGGGTCCAACTTGCATTCCTTCTGTCGACCGATTATTCATTTCGGCCTGAAGTTATTTCTAGTAATCTATTTTGTTTGGACCTTTTGTTCGGTCTCTTTTTATGGATTACTTTCTGGTAATTAGTTGGAGTTCCGAGGGTTACCTGAAACTGTAGGTCGATCTCGAACGAGATCTTCTGTACTGGTCGGAGCTGACATGTCCGGCTGGTGAATGGCGGCCGGAGTGGTTGTGTCCGACTTGTTGGACTGGCTGGCTGCTGATCCTTTATCACCGGAGGGTGGTGGTACCTGCAAGGGACTCCGATGCTTAAGTTAGCAAGGGTATTAAGCAGGTTTTTTATAGAATCAGAGTATGAGTTATACCTGGGTGCTCTAATGTATTTATAATAGTGTAGGCTGACCTTTCTAGATAAGATAAGTTGGTTATCTTATCTTTATCTTTAAATGAGGTCATCTTATCTTCTGGGGAACCGCCCTTATCTTTCTAGGCTTTAACTGCCTTTAGATTGGGCTGTGTCCCTTCATTTGGGCTTGTTTGGGCCCTTCATGTCGAATTGGCCGAACTCTTTTAGAGAAGAGGTCGGGGGTCCTGACCTGAAGAGGTCGGTCGCCTTATCGCTAAACATCTCGGGTCAGATAGCTCGACCCAGGGTATGAACAGTTGGAAGCTGACTTCATCATGTCGGTCCTTTCTAAGTTATTTCTAGTAATCCATTTATTTGGACTTTTGTTCAGTCTCTTCTTTATGGATTAATTTTTATAACTTGTGCGATTTTGTTGGGACGACTTCATTATGTTGGTCCCTTCCATGTTATTTCTAGTAATCCTCTTTTTTGGACCTTTGTCAGGTCTCTTTTAGGGATTACTTTTTATAACTATTATTCTGGGCCGACTTCATCACGTCGGTCCCTTTTAAGTTATTTCTAGTAATCCTCATTTTGGACCTTTGTCAGGTCTCTTTTAGGGATTACTTTTTATAACTTTTGCTCTGGGCCGACTTTATCACGTTGGTCCCTTTTAAGTTATTTCTAGTAATCCTCTTTTTGGACCTTTGTCGGGTCTCTTTTAGGGATTACGTTTTATAACTTTTGTTCTGGGCCGACTTCATCACCTCGGTCCCTTTTAAGTTATTTCTAGTAATCCTCTTTTTTAGGGCTGGCCAGGCCTCTTTCCAGGGATTTACTTTTTATAACTTTGGTTATTGTGGTCGACTGGTCCGACTTCTTTACGTCGGCCGGTCTTTAAGTTATTTTTACCAACCCATTTTATTAAGACCTCGTCAGGTCCTTTCTATGGATCACTTTCAATAACCTCTTGCATTATTCTGTTTTTGCCGCCTTTTCATCTTTGACGATTTTGTAGAAATTGGGTGTGATCCTCATTTGGTCGACCTTTTGATGAATTTGGTTTTCATCTTTGTTGGTCTTTACCGTGATCGTGCAGTGAATTTGATTTTCACTTTCTGCCGATCTGTAGCTTTATAATCGGGCGATGAATTTTTGCGTTTCAGATTAATGCATCTTGTAAAAGAGGATTTGTAGAGAATCTGAAAAACTTTATTCAAGATAGAAAATATGCAAATATATACATATGGGTGTTTTTTCCTTTCAGTTGGGCAGTTTGTAGATCTTGGCTTGACGCCTCGTTAAAAAACCTTTTCAGGAAAAAGAGTGCACCTTATCCTAAGATCCTTATTACCTCTAGCTATAATACCTTCGTAGGTTGTAGGCATGCCATGACCTTGGAAGCTCTCGCCCTTCGAGTTCGGATAGTCTGTACTAGCCCTTTCCAAGTACTTCTATGACTCGGTAGGGTCCTTTCAAGTTTGCTACCAGCTTTCCTTCTCCAGGTCGAGTTGTTCCGATATTATTTCAGATTAGGATGACGTCGTTCTTGGCAAAACCTCGCGGTACTACCTTTTGATTGTATGTTGAAGCCATTCGATGTTTTAATGCCTCTTCCCTGATCCGAGCTCTTTCTTGGATTTCTGGAAGTAGGTCGAGCTCTTCCCTTTGAAGTTGGGAGTTGGCTTCTTCATTATAGTGGATCACTCTAGGCGACCCTTCTTCGACCTCCACTGGGATCATTGCCTCTATTCCGTAAGCTAATCGGAAGGGTGATTCCTTTGTGGTGGAGTGTGGAGTTGTCCGATATGCCCATAGGACTTGTGGGAGATCTTCGGCCCAGGCTCCCTTTGCATCCTGTAATCTCCATTTTAGCTTGGCTAATATGACTTTGTTGGCAGCTTCTGCTTTTCCATTGGCCTGGGAGTGTTCTACAGATGTGAATTGGTGTTTTATGTTTAGATCGGCCACCAATTTTCTAAAGCCTGCATCTGTAAATTGAGTGCCATTGTCTGTGGTTATAGAGTATGGAACCCCAAACCTTGTGACAATATTTCTATATAGGAATTTTCGACTTCTTTGAGCAGTGGCATTAGCTAGGGGCTCTGCCTCGATCCATTTTGTGAAATAGTCTACCCCCACTATGAGGAATTTGACTTGTCCTGATCCTTGAGGGAAGGGTCCGAGAAGATCGAGTCCCCATTTTGTGAATGGCCAGGGTGAGGTTACGCTGATGATCTCCTCTGGCGGGGCGATGTGAAAGTTGGCATGTTTCTGACATGGTGGACATGTCTTCACGAATTTTGTTGCTTCTTTTTGTAAGGTCGGCCAATAAAATCCTGTTCTGAGTACTTTCTTAGTGAGTGATGAGATATTTTGGTGAAAAATAAATTTCTCCCAAAACACACAAATCCAACCGGCAAGTGTACCGGGTCGCATCAAGTAATAAAAACTCACGGGAGTGAGGTCGATCCCACAGGGATTGAAGGATTGAGCAATTTTAGCTTAGTGGTTAATTTAGTCAAGCGAATCAAGGTTTGGTTGAGTGTTTTGTGATTTTGCAGAAATTAAAGTGCATGGAATTAAAGAGAACATGAAATAAATTGTTGAATCTTAAAGAACAAGAAATTAAATAACAGAAACTTAGAATGCAAGAAATATAAATTGCGGAATCTTAAAGTGCAAGAAATGTAAACAACTGGAATTGTAAAGGGAATTGGGGAATGGATTTGCAGAATTTAAACAAGGAAAAGTTGAATTGCATTAAACAGAAGAGGGAAAGGGAATTGGGATTGAAACGGATCTTGAAGCAGTAAAGTAAATGAACATTAAAAGCAAGAAACAGAGAATATAAAATTGAGATCTCAGGGCCCAGAGACTAGAAAACCAAGTCTAGATCTCAATGCCTTCCTAGATCCAACAAGAACACTTGCAAAGAAAATGTAAATTGCAAAGAAAATAGATGAAGAGCAATTAACCGGAATTGAAATTCAATTAACAGTAAAGAAACAGAGAGATCCAAGATTGAGATTGAAACAGAATTTCTTCAATTCTCCAATCCAAGATCCAAGACAAGTGTAAATGAAATTGAAAGCAATGAAACCAAAGAAATTAAAGTTCACTCAATAACAAAAGCTCTCCGAAAACTATTATGAAAATTCCAAAAGGAAAGCTCTCCGAAGAACTTGAATTTTATCCTATTTATACACTTTCTTCCAATGATCTTCAAGCCTTGAGTTGGGCCTTTGCTCTTGGTGGAATTGGGTTGAAAGAGGCCTTGGTTGATTGCTCTTGAAGTTTGGAGAAGAACCAAAGTGAACCAATTGAACCGGTTTTGAGGTTAGCAAAAGTTGGACCAAAAGTTGGAGCTAAAGTTAGGGGTCTAACTTTGGCTCCAACTTTTCATATCAGCTAGCACAATTTACTGGTATGAACGTTGGTGCCAACGTTAGGGGTCTAACTTTGACCCTAACGTTGGCCTTGCCTAGTGTGCTTGTGGCGCCAACGTTAGCCACCAAGTTAGCGGGCTAACGTTGGCGCAAACTTTTGCCCTTCTCCCTTGTATTTTCATGTGCCAACGTTAGCCTCCAAGTTAGGGGTCTAACGTTGGCGCAAACGTTGGTGCCCAGGGGAGAAATTCATGTGCCAACGTTAGCCTCCAAGTTAGGGGTCTAACGTTGGCGCAAACTTTTGGTGCCCAGGGGAGAAATTCATGTGCCAACGTTAGCCTCAAAGTCAGGGGGCTAACGTTGGCGCAAACTTTTGAAGCCCAGGGGAGAATTTTCAAGTTCCAACGTTAGCCTCCAAGTTAGGGGGCTAACGTTGGGGCTAACTTTTCAACCAAAAGTTTGTGCAAAAGTTTGATGCTAATTTTAGGTCCAGCTTCTTGCTTCCTGGTTCAATTTCACTTATTCCATTGTCCTCTCTTCACTCCTAGCCATTCCTTCTTGCTTCAACCTTTCTCCAAGCTTTCTTCACCTAGCATTAATCAACCAAACTCATCAAAGCTATGCTCAAAATCATGAGATATTCATTGTTTCATAATATGCAACAAATATAGCATAAAACCTCATGAAATGGCATGAATTCATATATGGTTGGTTCAATCAAGGGAAACATGAAAATCTACTCAATTAGCTTGCTTGTAGCTCAAGAAAGTGCATAATTCTAATGAAAACAAAAGAAAAAGACTAGTTAAAATAGGCTAGGATGACTTGTCATCAGTGAGTGCCTGTGCTCCGAGGTGGTTGCCACAGATGCCACTGTGTACTTCTTCTAAAACTTCTTTTGTATTGAAAGTCGGCACACATTTTAATAGTGGTGTCAAAATCCTTCTCTTGTATAGAGTATTATTTATGATGGTGTAGTATTGTACCTCCCGTTTTAACCTCTTTGCTTCCTTCTTATCTGTAGGGAGTGTTTTTGTTTTGAGATAATTAATTATGGGAGTCATCCATCCTTGATCCAGACCTGTTATGGCTAGGATCTTTTCTTCTTCTGAGATTGACGGGTTCTGCAGCATCTCTTGGATGAGGCTTCTATTGTTGCCCCTAGTTTGGTGCTGGCTAATTTTGAGAATGCATCAGCTCGAGCATTCTGTTCTCGAGGTATGTGGCGGACCTCATATTCTCCGAGTTGTCCGAGCTGTTCCTTGGTTTTTTCCAAGTACTTTTTCATGGTGGGATCCTTGGTTTGGTAACTCTCTGCTATTTGTGAAGTGACCACCTGTGAGTCGCTGAAGATGATAAGCTTTTGAGCTCCATCCTTCTTAGCCAGCTTCAAACCAGCTAGTAGTGCCTCATACTCAGCTTGGTTATTTGAGGCAGGGAACCCGAATTTGAGGGAAAGTTCGATTTGGGTTCCCTGGTCCCTTTCAATTATCACATCCGCGCCACTTCCAGTTTTGTTTGAGGAACTGTCTACATAGAGATTCCATTCTGTAGGTATTTTCGGGGTGTCTGTAAATTCTGCAATGAAATTGGCCAAATATTGCGATTTGATGGCTGTCCGAGCTTCATATTAAAGGTCGAATTCGGACAACTCACCTGCCCATTATAAGATTCTTCCTGCTAAATCTGTTTTCTGCAGAATGCCTTTTATGGGCTGGTTGGTCCGAACCCTGATAATGTGGGCTTGGAAGTATGGACGAAGTCATCGAGATGTTAATAACAGAGCATAGGCGAATTTTTCTATTTTTTGGTAGTTCAGTTCGGATCCTTGTAGTGCCATGCTGATGAAGTATATAGGTTGTTTCCCACTGTCGTATTCTCAGACCAGTGCTGAGGCTACTGCTCGACTTCCTACTGCAAGGTACAATATAAGTGGTTCTCCTTTCCATGGCCGAGTTAGGATATGTGGTTGTCCCAAGAACCTTTTGAAATCTTGGAAGTCCTGTTCGCACTCCGTTGTCCATTCGAACCTCTTTCCCTTCCTTAGAGTGGCATAGAAGGGGAGAGATCTTATTGCTGATCCAGCTAGAAATCTGGACAAGCCTGCCAATCTTCCATTGAGTTGTTGTACCTCTTTGACGCAAGTTAGGCTCTTCATGTCGAGTATGGCTGGTGCATGAAATTGTGATCTCTGGTAATCGCTCCAAAAACTTGGTGCTCTAATCTCAATTCATAATTTGTCACAACTTCAATACAACTAACCAGCAAGTGCACTGGGTCGTCCAAGTAATAAACCTTACGTGAGTAAGGGTCGATCCCACGGAGATTGTCAGCTTGAAGCAAGCTTTGGTCACCTTGTAAATCTCAGTCAGGCGGATATAAAATAGTTATGGAGTTCTCGAAAATAAATAATAAAAGAAGGATAGAAATACTTATGTAAATCATTGGTGAGAATTTCAGATAAGCGCATAGAGATGCTTTCGTTCCTCTGAACCTCTGCTTTCCTGCTGCCTTCATCCAATCAATCCTACTCCTTTCCAAGGCTGGCTTTATGTAAGGGCATCACCGTTGTCAATGGCTACATCCCATCCTCTTGTGAAAATGGTCCAAATGCTCTGTCACAGCACGGCTAATCATCTGAGGTTCTCGACCATACTGGAATAGGATTCACCCTCCTTTTGCGTCTGTCACTACGCCCAGCACTCGCGAGTTTAAAGCTCGTCACAGTCATTCAATCCCAGAGTCCTACTCAGAATACCACAGACAAGGTTTAGACGTTCCGGACTCTCATGAATGCCGCCATAATCTAGCTTATACCACGAAGATTCTGATTAAGAGATCCAAGAGATACTCATTCAATCTAAGGTAGAACGAAAGTGGCTGTCAGGCACGCGTTCATATGGAATGATGATGATTGTCACGTTCATCACATTCAGGTTGAAGTGCGAATGAATATCTTAGAAGCGGAACAAGTTGAATTGAATAGAAAAACAGTAGTACTTTGCATTAATCTTTGAGAAACAGCAGAGCTCCACACCTTAATCTATGGAGTGTAGAAACTCTACCGTTAAAAATACATAAGTAAAAGGTTCAGGCATGGCTGAATGGCCAGCCCCCATGATCTAAGAACAAAACGTCCCAGGATGTCTAATACAATAGTAAGAAGTCCTATTTATAATAAACTAGCTACTAGGGTTTACAGAAGTAAGTAATTGATGCATAAATCCACTTCCGGGGCCCACTTGGTGTGTGCTTGGGCTGAGCTTGAAGTCTACACGTGGAGAGGTCATTCTTGGAGTTGAACGCTAGCTTTTGTGCCATTTTGGGCGTTGAACTCCACTTTGCAACTTGTTTCTTGCGCTGGACGCCAGAATTGGGCAGAGAGCTGGCGTTGAACGCCAGTTTGTGTCGTCTAAACCTGGGCAAAGTATGGCCTATTATATATTTCTGAAATGCCCTAGATGTCTACTTTCCAACGCAATTGAAAGCGCTCCATTTTGAGTTCTGTAGCTCCAGAAAATCCATTTTGAGTGCAGGGAGGTCAGAATCCAACAGCATCAGCAGTCCTTCTTCCACCTCTGAATCTGATTTTTGCTCAAGTCCCTCAATTTCAGCCAGAAAATACCTGAAATCCCAGAAAAACACACAAACTCATATTAAAGTTCAGAAATGTGAATTTAACATAAAAACTAATGAAAACATCCCCAAAAGTAACTAGATTCTACTAAAAACATACTAAAAACAATGCCAAAAAGCGTATAAATTATCCGCTCATCACAACACCAAACTTAAATTGTTGCTTGTCCCCAAGCAACTGAAAATCAAATAGGATAAAAAGAAGAGAATATTACTATAAATTCCAGACTATCAATGAAACATAGCTCCAATCAGATGAGCGGGACTTGTAGCTTTTTGCCTCTTGAATAGTTTTGGCATATCACTTTATCCATTGAGGTTCAGAATGATTGGCATCTTATAGGAACTCAGAGTTCAGATAATGTTATTGATTCTCCTAGTTTAGTATGATGATTCTTGAACACAGCTATTTTATGAGTCTTGGCCGTGGCCCTAAGCACTTTGTTTTCCAGTATTACCACCGGATACATAAATGCCACAGACACATAATTGGGTGAACCTTTTCAGATTGTGACTCAGCTTTGCTAAAGTCCTCAATTAGAGGTGTCCAGGGTTCTTAAGCACACTCTTTTTTTTTTCTTTGGACCTTGACTTTAACCGCTCAGTCTCAAGTTTTCACTTGACACCTTCACGCCACAAGCACATGGTTAGGGACAGCTTGGTTTAACCGCTTAGACCAGAATTTTATTCCTTTAGGCCCTCCTATCCACTGATGTTCAAAGCCTTGGGATCCTTTTTATTTGCCCTTGCCTTTTGGTTTTAAGGGTTATTGGCTTTTTGCTCTTGCCTCTTGGTTTTAAGAGCTTTTGGCTTTTTCTGCTTGCTTTTTCTTTTTCTTTCTATTTTTTTTCGCTATATTTTTTTTTCTTTTTTTTCTGCAAGCTTTGTTCTTTGCTGCTTTTTCTTGCTTCAAGAATCATTTTTATGATTTTTCAGATTATCAAATAACATGTCTCCTTATCATCATTCTTTCAAGAGCCAATATATTTAACATTCATAAACAACAACTTCAAAAGACATATGCACTGTTCAAGCATTCATTCAGAAAACAAGAAGCATTGTCACCACATCAATATAATTAAACTAAGTTCAAGGATAAATTCGAAACTCATGTACTTCTTGTTCTTTTGAATTAAAACATTTTTCATTTAAGAGAGGTGATGGATTCATAGGACATTCATAACTTTAAGACATAGTTACTAAATACTAATGATCATGTAATGAAGACACACACATAGATAAGCACATAACATAGAAAACAAAAAACAGAAAGTGAGAACAAGGAATGAGTCCACCTTAGTGATGGTGGCGTTTTCTTCTTGAGGAACCAATGATGTCCTTGAGCTCTTCTATGTCTCTTCCTTGTCTTTGTTGCTCCTCCCTCATTGCTTTTTGATCTTCTCTAATTTCATGAAGGATGATGGAGTGCTCTTGATGTTCCACCCTTAGTTGTCCCATGTTGGAACTTAATTCTTCTAGGGAGGTGTTGATTTGCTCCCAATAGTTTTGTGGAGGAAAATGCATTTGAGGCATCTCCGGGATCTAATGGTGATGAGCTTCCTGCGCCTCTTGAGCTCCATGAATGGGCTCTCTTGCTTGCTCCATCCTTTTCTTAGTGATGGGCTTCTCTTCCTCAATGGGAATGTCTCCTTCTATGAAAGCTCCAGCTGAGTAACATAGATGGCAAATAAGATGAGGAAAAGCTAGCCTTGCCCCAGGGGAGGGCTTTTCGGCTCTTTTGTAGAGTTCAAGGGAGATGACTTCATGAACTTCTACTTCCTCTCCAATCATGATGCTATGGATCATAATGGCCCGATCCACAGTAACTTCAGATCGGTTGCTAGTGGGGATGATGGAGCGTTGGATGAACTGCAACCATCCTCTAGCCACAGGCTTGAGGTCTAGTCTTCTTAATTGAACCGGCTTGCCTTTGGAGTCAATCTTTCATTGAGCTCCTTCCACACATATGTCCATGAGGACTTGGTCCAACCTTTGATTAAAGTTGACCCTTCTAGTGTAAGGGCGCTCATCTCCTTGCATCATAGGCAAGTTAAACGCCAACCTCACATTCTCCGGGCTAAAATCTAAGTATTTCCCCCGAACCATTGTAACATAATTTTTTGGATTCGGGTTCTTACTTTGATCATGGTTCCTAGTGATCCATGCATTGGCATACAACTCTTGAACCATTAGGATGCCGACTTGTTGGATGGGGTTTGTTAGAACTTCCCAACCTCTTCTTTGGATTTCATGTCGGATCTCCGGATACTCATTTTTCTTGAGTTTGAAAGGGACCTCGGGGATCACCTTCTTCTTGGCCACAGCATCATAGAAGTGGTCTTGATGAGCTTTGGAGATGAACCTTTCCATCTCCCATGACTCGGAGGTGGAAGCTTTTGTCTTCCCTTTCCCTTTTCTAGAGGATTCTCCAGTCTTGGGTGCCATCAATGGTAATGGAAAAACAAAAAGCTTATGCTTTTACCACACCAAACTTAGAATTTTGCTCGCCCTCGAGCAGGAGAAGAAAGAATAGATGAAGAAGAAGAAGAAAATATGGAGAGGAGGGGGGATGTGTGTTTCGTCCAAGAAGAGAAAAGAGGGATTGTGTTGTGTGAAAATGAGGAAGAATGGAGGGTTATATATAGGGGAGGGAGGGGGGTAAGTTCGGCCATTTAGGGTGGGTTTGGGTGGGAAATTGATTTTGAATTTTGAAGGTAAGTGGAGTTTATGAGGTAAGTTTATGGGAAAGAGTGGATGGATGTGAGTGGTGAAGTGGTGATAGGGAAGAGTGTTTATGGGATTGTGTGAAAGAGGGGTGAGAAGAAGTAAGTGGAGGTAGGTGGGGATCCTGTGGGGTCCACAGATCCTGAGGTGATCCCGTGGGGTCCATAGATCCTGAGGTGTTCAAGGATTTACAACCTTGCACACAATTAAGCATGCAAAATGCCCTTGCACACAACTCCGGGTGTTCAGCGCCAGATTGGTGCTTGTTCTGGGCGTTGAACGCCCATTCGTAGCCCATTTCTGGCGTTGAACGCCAGAACCATGCTTGTTCTGGGCGTTCAGCGCCAGCTCTTCTCCAGGGTGCAATTCTGGCATTCAAACGCCCAAATGCTGCCCATTTTGGGCGTTTAGCGCCAGAACCATGCTTTGTTCTGGCGTTGAACGCCAGCCAGATGCTTCTTACTGGCGTTTAAACGCCAGTAAGGTCTTCCTCCAGGGTGTGATTTTTCTTCTGCTGTTTTTTATTCCGTTTTCAATTTTTATATTTATTTTGTGACTCCACATGATTATGAACCTAATAAAACATGAAAAACAATAAAAATAGAAATTAGATAAAAATTGGGTTGCCTCCCAACAAGCGCTTCTTTAATGTCAATAGCTTGACAGTGGGCTCTCATGGAGCCTCATAGGTGTTCAGAGCATTGTTGAGACTCTCTAACACCAAACTTAGAGTTTGGATGTGGGATTTCTACACCAAACTTAGAGTTTCGTTGTGGCCTCCCAACACCAAACTTAGAGTTTGACTGTGGGGGCTTTTTTTGACTCTGCTTTGAGAGAAGCTTTTTATGCTTCCTCTCCATGGATGCAGAGAGAGATCCTTGAGTTGTAAACACAAGGTTGTCCTTATTTATTTGAAGGATCAATTCTCCTCTGTCCACATCAATCACAGCTCTTACTGTGGCTAAGAAAGGTCTTCCTAGGATGATGGATTCATCCTCATCCTTCCCAGTATCTAGGACTATGAAATCAGTAGGGATGTAAAGGCCTTCAACCTTTACTAACACGTCCTCTACTTGTCCATAAGCCTGTTTTCTATAATTGTCTGCCATCTCTAATGAGATTTTAGTGGCTTGCACCCCATAAATTCCCAGTTTCTCTATTACAGGGAGGGGCATGAGGTTTATTCCTGAACCAAGGTCACACAGAGCCTTAAAGATCATGTTGCCTATGGTACAAGGTATTAAGAACTTTCCAGGATCCTGTTTCTTCTGAGGCAATGTCAGTTGATCCAGATCACTTAGTTCATTGGTGAACAAGGGAGGTTCATCTTCCCAAGTCTCAATACCAAATAATTTGGCATTCAGCTTCATGATTGCACCAAGAAACTTGGCAGCTTGCTCTTCAGTAACATCCTCATTCTCTTCAGAAGAGGAATACTCATCAGAGCTCATGAATGGCATAAGGAGGTTCAATGGAATCTCTATGGTCTCTAGATGAGTCTCAGATCCCTTTGGTTCCTCAAAGGGAAGCTCCTTATTAATCACTGGACGTCCCAGGAGGTCTTCCTCCTTGGGATTCACGTCCTCTCCTTCCTTCACAGGTTCGGCCATGGTGATTAATTCAATGGCCTTGCACTCTCCTTTTGGATTTTCTTCTGTATTGCTTGGGAGACTACTAGGAGGGAGTTCAGTGATCCTTTTACTCAGCTGGCCCACTTGTGCCTCCAAATTTCTAATGGATGACCTTGTTTCATTCATGAAACTCACAGTGGCCTTAGATAGATCAGAGACTAAGTTTGCTAAATTAGAGGTATTTTGTTCAGAGTTCTCTGTCTGTTGCTGAGTGGATGATGGAAAAGGTTTACTATTGTTAAACCTGATGGGTTATAGGTGTTTCCATAAGCTTCACCCATATAATTTACCTCTGCTATTGCAGGGTTTTCAGGATCATAAGCTTCTTCTTCAGAAGATGCCTCTTGAGTACTGTTGGATGCAGCTTGCATTCCATTCAGACTCTGAGAAATTATATTGACTTGCTGAGTCAATATTTTATTCTGAGCCAATAGGGCATTCAGAGTATCAATTTCAAGAACTCCCTTCTTCATAGGCGTCCCATTATTCACAGAATTCCTCTCAGAAGTGTACATGAACTGGTTATTAGCAACCATGTCAATGAGTTCTTGAGCTTCTACAGGCGTTTTCTTTAGGTGAATGGATCCACCTGCAGAAGTATCCAATGACATCTTTGATAGCTCAGATAAACCATCATAGAATATATCCAGGATGGTCCATTCTGAAAGCATGTCAGAAGGTCACTTTTTTGGTCAGCTGCTTATATCTTTCCCAAGCTTCATAGAGGGATTCACCTTCTTTCTGTCTGAAGGTTTGAACATCCACTCTAAGCTTGCTCAGCTTTTGAGGAGGAAAGAACTTGGCTAAGAAAGCCGTGACCAGCTTATCCCAAGAGTTCAGGCTGTCTTTGGGTTGAGAGTCCAACCACACTCTAGCTCTGTCTCTTACAGCAAAAGGGAAAAGCATGAGCCTGTAGACTTCAGGATCTACTCCATTAGTCTTAACAGTATCACAGATCTGCAAGAATTCAGTTAAGAACTGAAAAGGATCTTCAGATGGAAGTCCATGAAATTTGCAATTCTGCTGCATCAGAGAAACTAGCTAAGGTTTCAGCTCAAAATTGTTTGCTCCAATAGCAGGAATGGAGATGCTTCTTCCATGTAAATTGTAATTTGGTGCAGTAAAGTCACTAAGCATTCTCCTTGCATTATTATTATTTTCGGCTACCATCTCCTCTTCCTGTTCGAAAATTTCTGAAAGGTTCTCTCTGGATTGTTGTAATTTAGCTTCTCTTAGTTTCCTCTTCAGAGTCCTTTCAGGTTCTGGATCTGCTTCAACTAGAATATTCTTGTCCTTGCTCCTGCTCATATGACAAAGAAGAGGGCACAGAAAAAAAATAACAATAATAGGGATCCTTTATACCACAGTATAGAGGTCCTTATGTGAGTAGAAGAAAAGAAGAAGAAAATCTGAACTCAGAGAGAGAGAGGGAGTTTGGATTTTTGGTGAGTGATGTGAGGAGGAGATGTTAGTGGATGAATAAATAAATAGAATAAGATGAGAGAGGGAAAATTTCGAAAATAATTTTTTTGAAAAAGAGTTAGTGATTTTTGAAAATAGTTTTTGAAAAAGGTTAGTTGTTTTTCGAAAATTAAAATCAAAAATTAAAATAAATAGTTAATTAAAAAGAATTTTTGAAAAAGAGGGAAGATATTTTCGAAAATTAGAGAGAGAGAGTTAGTTAGGTAGTTTTGAAAAAGATAAGAAACAAACAAAAAGTTAGTTAGTTGAAACAAATTTGAAAATCAATTTTGAAAAGATAAGAAGATAAGAAGTTAGAGAAGATATTTTAAAATCAAATTTTTTAAAAAGATATGATTTTGAAAAAGATAAGATAAGAAGATATTTTTGAAAAGATATGATTGGAATTAGTTTTGAAAAAGATTTTATTTTTAAAATCACAATTAATGACTTGATTCACAAGAAATCACAAGATATGATTCTAGAACTCAAAGTTTGAATCTTTCTTAACAAGCAAGTAACAAACTTGAAATTTTTGAATCAAAACATGAATTGATGATGTTATTTTTGAAAATTATGTGATAAAGATAAGAAAAAGATTTTTGAAAAATATTTTTAAAATTTTCGAAAATAAATAAAAAAATGAAAAAGATGTGATTTTTGAAAAAGATTTTGAAAAGGATAAGATTTTTAAATTAAAAATTTGATTTGACTCATAAAAACAACTAGATTTTAAAAATTTTTTGAAAAAGTCAAATCTAATTTTCGAAATTTTGAGAGAGAAAAGGGGAAGATATTTTTTTGATTTTTGAATTTTTAATGATGAGAGAGAAAACATGAAAAAGACTCAATGCATGAAAATTTTGGATCAAAACAATGAATGCATGCAAGAATGCTATGAATGTCAAGATGAACACCAAGAATACTTTGAATGTCAAGATGAACATCAAGAACATATTTTTGAAAATTTTCATATGCAAAGAAAACATGCAAGACACCAAACTTAGAAATCTTTAATGCTTAGGCACTAAGAATTCAAGGATGCATATGAAAAACATCATACAACACAAAACAATATAATATGAAGATCAATCAAGAAGGTTTTATCAAGAAAAACTTGAAGATCATGATGAATGCAATGCATGAATGCAATTTTCGAAAAATGCAAGATGAGTATGCAATTGACACCAAACTTGAAGTTGACTCAAGACTCAAACAAGAAACACAAAATATATATTTTTTTTATTTTTATGATTTTATGATTTTTTTGTATTTTCTTTTAATTTTTTTTTTCGAAAATCATTTTGAAAAAGAAAAATAAGGATTCCAAAATTTTTAATATGAATTCAAGGAATCTTATGCTCTTTAGTCTAAAGCTCCAATCAAAGGGTCAGGCATGCTTAATAGTCAGCCAAGCTTTAGTATGTAACTCAAACATGACACGCCTAACATACCCTACAGCCAGCCAGGCTTCAATATGCTTCATGAAACACTAGCATTCATTCTTAAAAATTCTGAAGAAAAATATATTTTTGAAAACATTTTTATTTTAAAATTTTTTTTTCGAAAACAAAGGAGAAATTTTTGAAAGATTTTTGAAAAAATTTTTTTGAAAATAAAACAAAAAGAAAATTACCTAATCTGAGCAACAAGATGAACCGTCAGTTGTCCAAACTCGAACAATCCCCGGCAACGGCGCCAAAAACTTGGTGCACAAAATTGTGATCTCTGGTAATGGCTCCAAAAACTTGGTGCTCTAATCTCAATTCATAATTTGTCACAACTTCGATACAACTAACCAGCAAGTGCACTGGGTCGTCCAAGTAATAAACCTTACGTGAGTAAGGGTCGATCCCACGGAAATTGTCGGCTTGAAGCAAGCTATGGTCACCTTGTAAATCTCAGTCAGGCGGATATAAAATAGTTATGGAGTTCTCAAAAATAAATAATAAAAGAAGGATATAAATACTTATGTAAATCATTGGTGAGAATTTCAGATAAGCGCATAGAGATGCTTTCGTTCCTCTGAACCTCTGCTTTCCTGCTGCCTTCATCCAATCAATCCTACTCCTTTCTATGGCTGGCTTTATGTAAGGGCATCACCGTTGTCAATGGCTACATCCCATCCTCTTGTGAAAATGGTCCAAATGCTCTGTCACAGCACGGCTAATCATCTGAGGTTCTCGATCATACTGGAATAGGATTCACCCTCTTTTTGCGTCTGTCACTATGCCCAGCACTCACGAGTTTGAAGCTCATCACAGTCATTCAATCCCAGAGTCCTACTCGGAATACCACAGACAAGGTTTACACTTTCCGGACTCTCATGAATGCCGCCATCAATCTAGCTTATACCACGAAGATTCTGATTAAGAGATCCAAGAGATACTCATTCAATCTAAGGTAGAACGGAAGTGGTTGTCAGACACGCGTTCATAGGGAATGATGATGATTGTCACGTTCATCACATTCAGGTTGAAGTGCGAATGAATATCCTAGACGCGGAACAAGTTGAATTGAATAGAAAAACAATAGTACTTTGCATTAATCTTTGAGGAACAGCAGAGCTCCACACCTTAATCTATGGAGTGTAGAAACTCTACCGTTAAAAATACATAAGTGAAAGGTTCAGGCATGGCCGAATGGCCAGCCCCCAAAACAAGATCACAGGATCAAAAATACAATCCAAGATGTCTAATACAATAGTAAGAAGTCCTATTTATAATAAACTAGCTACTAGGGTTTACAGAAGTAAGTAATTGATGCATAAATCCACTTCCGGGGCCCACTTGGTGTGTGCTTGGGCTGAGCTTGAAGTCTACACGTGGAGAGGTCATTCTTGGAGTTGAACGCCAGCTTTTGTGCCATTTTGGGCGTTGAACTCCACTTTGCAACTTGTTTCTGGCGCTGGACGCCAGAATTGGGCAGAGAGCTGGCGTTGAACGCCAGTTTGCGTCATCTAAACTTGGGAAAAGTATGAACTATTATATATTGCTGGAAAGCCCTGGAGGTCTACTTTCCAACGCAATTGGAAGCGTGCCATTTTGAGTTCTGTAGCTCCAGAAAATCCATTTTGAGTGCAGGGAGGTCAGAATCCAATAGCATCAGCAGTCCTTTTTCCACCTCTGAATCTGATTTTTGCTCAAGTCCCTCAATTTCAGCCAGAAAATACCTGAAATCACAGAAAAACACACAAACTCATAGTAAAGTCCAGAAATGTGAATTTAACATAAAAACTAATGAAAACATCCCTAAAAGTAACTAGATTCTACTAAAAACATACTAAAAACAATGCCAAAAAGCGTATAAATTATCCGCTCATCACTCCTCTTCCTCACCATGGAGCTTCAAGTTCACTCCCTCACTAGGCTCCTTGATTGTTTCTCCACATTCAACAATGGGAGTACTTATGAAGCATGAGCTTAGGTGGGATGTTAGGTAACTCACGGCTTCTACCATGCTAGCCATCCTTGCTTTTAACTCCTTAAACTTATTTTCATCCTCCTCTTGTTGCCTTAAGATATGAGATTCAAGGTCTCTTAGTTCTAACATGAGGGTTTCATCGGAAGGTGGTGGTGGAAGAGAAGGTTCATTGTTTGAGGGAAGGTTGTTGTAATTGGAAGGTGATTCATATTGGTGAAATTCTTGAGGTAGTGTGTGTGGACTTTGTGGTTCTTGGGGGGATTGGTGTTGGAATGGTGGTGGTTCTAGGTATGGTGGTTGATATGGTGGATGCGGGTTAGGATCATATGGAGGTAGATGGTGGTAGAAGGCTTGTGGGTGTGGTGTAGGGCTATATTGAGGAGGGGGTTCATATGCATATGATGGTTGCGGTTGACAATCACAATAAAGGTCATCACACACATTGGATGGGTACACATTAGGATTAGGATTATACCCACAGGAGTTAGGAGGAAGTTGTTGCCCAGAAGGTTGTCCATAAGATTGGGGCTCCTCCCATCCTTGATTTCCAAATGCTTGATGCATATCCTCATTGAATCTTCCATTTCCTACAACATAGTTTGAACTACACTCATAGCCAAAGTGATGCGAATTCATGGTGAAAGAGAAAATAGAAACAAATTCTAACAAGAAACAAAGAAAATCAAATCCTAAAACTAGCAAAAACTAATAAATAAATCCAAAAATCAAGCTAATCACAATGTATACAATAGCCAATAACATAGCACCATTGTAATCCCCCGCAACGGCGCCATTTTTTTTACGAGGCGGATTATCGTGATGGTATAGAATTTCCTCAAATGAATGAATTCTCGTTGCAAGTATAGTTCTACACCAACAAACAATCCTCCCAACCAAAAATTTGGTTTTGTCACAAGTTCAATCCCCTATAAGAATTAACCGAAGTATTTGAACTCCGGGTCGACTCACAAGGAATTGCAATGAAGTGGTCAATTATCGGCTATGAAGATGCAAGGGGTTTGGTTGATAAAAAGGGCAAGAAAATAAATGATAAGAAAAGTAAAGAGAGAAATTAAAGGAAGGAATTAATAAAGAGAGGCATTCATGGCAAGGTTTGAGATCATAGGCTTTCTATCCTAGTCATTAATCCTAACAATATTTAACAAGAATTTATCTTATTTCGTCATCCCCAATGTTGGAAGAAGGTGTGAGTTATCTTCCATTAGAGAAAGTCAAACAAGACTAGTTAATCTCAAGTCAAAAATCTTAATCAACCCACTAATTGAATTAGCAAGAGATTAGAGTCATTGAAAATGATATTAACTAACAACTCTAGATCACCAATCTAAATTGGGTATTAATGACTCAAGATTTCCCAATTACTCTTTCCAAGCCAAGAATGCTCAAAATCTACTCTAAAGTGTAACCAAGCATTTTGTCAAACACTTGGAAGGCATAAAAGGAAAACATAGTAAAAATACAAGAATGATAAATCTACCAACTACCAATTGCAAGGAAAGTAAATCAACAACTCAAATCATTAATAAAAAGAAACATCAAATATTAAATTTCATTCTATGTAGACAAAATCCAACATGAGCATTCATAAACATCAAAGAGACATAAAAGTAAAATTGACAAGAGAACTAAGAAGAATAGAGTAGTAGAAACAAGAAATTGTAAAGGAAACAAGATGAAAACAATAATCAAAACCTAGATCTAAGACAATTTGACCTAATCCTAACCAAATTCTAGAGAGAAGAAGGAGCTTCTCTCTCTAGAAAACTAACTAAAGGCTCATGTTGACTAACTAATTGCTCCCCATTTGCTTGGACTTCAATTCTGCATGAAATACACTCAGAAACAAGTTGGATTTGGACCTGGGCAGCTCAAAATTCACCCCCAGCGTTTGCCTTTAAGTGGGTCACGTGTGAGTATCGGCACGTACGTGCCAAGTGCGCGTGCACGTTGATTGGCTGTTTCTTCATCTGCCCGAACGCGTCATGTACACGTGCGCGTCTCTATGCAAAGTCACTTCTGCGCGCGCGCCTTGTACGTGTGCACGCCCATCGATGCATTCCCAATTCTTGTTTCCTCATGTATTCTCCACTTTGTATGCTTTTCACCTCATTTCTTCCATCCAATACTTGCCTTATGAACCTGAAATCACTCAACAAATACATCAAGGCATCGAATGGAATTAAAGTGAATTAAAATCACCAATTTAAGGGCCTAAAAAGTATGTTTTTACAATTAAGCATAAATTAAGGGAGAATTACAAAACCATGCTATTTCATTGAATAAATGTGGGAAAAGGTGATAAAATCCCCTAAAATAAGTACAAGATAAACCACGAAATCGGAGTTTATCAACCACCTACAGTAAGAAAAAGAAAATGGATTACTAACCAAAGCATCTCAGACAAATATGGATACAACTCGGGCTAAAGTATACAAACAGCAAAAGGAGACCCCAAGACTTACACCAAGATCCAAGGGCAACCTTTGGAGGCAACAACAGAGTAAGGTTTCAGGAAAAAAGAGTGCGACCTACATCCCAACATCCCTCGAACAAGAAAACAACCCTCTTTCGACAACGACATTCCACAAGAAGAAACACAAAATAATTTATCAAAGTCATCACCTTTTTACAGCATATCAGCAAAGCAAATTATCAAACATCAAAGCATGCAAAGAGGAAATCATGAAAGGCGCAAATCAAGAAGATACAATCAGAAGCAATAAACAACATTCAAAACCCTAGAAGCATTAGCTAACAGGAAACGAAAGGAAGATTCATACAAAATTGAAGAAACCCTAACAAAAAAAGTGCACATCGTAGGAATAATCGGGCACAGCTGGCAAAGAAAAACTCTCCAACACAAAGACAAGCAAAGGTAAAAGTCCCGTAAATCCAAGACCGAAAATGGAAAAAAGGCAAGAAAAACCAACCTGTAAAGAAGGCGACGAAAGATCGAAACGATGGCAAACCCACAAACTACTCCTGAAGGCAAGGAGTGCACGAAGACATGAGAGCTTGGGGAAAGAGAACAAAGAGTCACAGACGAAATAGAAGAACAAAGAGAAAAAGGGAAGTTACAGTAAGCGCGGAGAAGGGAAACTAAAGGGATGACACTTGGAAAAATTTGAAAGTGAAATGAGAAAGCGGGAAGAAGGAAACGGCAAAAGGGAATTAATGAGTACTTAAAGACCTTCGCATGTTCCCTAGGAAAAACGCAACGCATGATGTAGTTAAAGGAGTGAGAAAGACATTCCGCACTCAAAGAAATAAAAGGAAGTTCTACAAACGGGCCCAACAAAGAATGCTCGAGCTCGGCTTCTCCAAGAAGAGGTTAAAAGTCTAAAAGGACACGACCTCGAGAGGAAGACCACGCTCAAGCAGGGGCACTGTTCATGCCCGGATCCGAGCTGTGCGATCCGGGCTAATTGACGACAAGTCGACCGACCTGTTCAGACTAGGATTATCCGACCTCTTTATAAAAGAGGTCGGCCAAATCACTACAGATGCCCAAGAAGGCCCAGACAAAGGAACACGGCCCAAATCTAAAGACAGCCAAAGCCTAGAAAGATAAGGACGGTTCTCCTAAAGATAAGAGGACTTCACTCAAAGATAAGATAAGATAACTATCTTATCTCCATCACTCTATACTACTATAAATATACTGGAGCACCCAGGTATAACTCATACTCTGATTCTACAAAAATACCTGCTTAATACCCTTGCTAACTTAACCATCGGAGTCCCTTGTAGTTACCACCACCCTCCGGTGACAAAGGATCAGCAACATTGCCAGCCCAACAAGTCGGACGCGACAGTTCTGGCCACCACCCACAAGTCGGACGCGTCATCTCCGACCAGTATAGAAGATCTCGTCCGAGATCAACCTACAATTTCAGGTAACCCTCGGAACAGTACTTAGCTTTATTTTCCAGTTTTGAATTTCCATTCTGTACTGAGCTATGAGTAGCTAACTTCCATCTCATTGGGGGAGGGAGTTCTATTGTACTTGATGGATTAATTGATAGTGAATTTATTTTTCTCTTCATCTTCTCTTTGATTTGCTAGAAGGAATTTCGTTCTTCGTTCTTAGTGTTTAGTCATCTTGGAAAAGAGGCTAAATACAAATTGGGTTTTATGTGAACCTTGGAAGAGGTCATAAAACCATGCTTGAAATTTTCTCTCACATTGAGTAGATCTGGGTTTTTGGGATTGGATACAGTGACATGAAATCTGCCCAATGAAATGGATCTATGATGATGTGTGGTAAAATCAGGGACCAAGCCTATCTCTCTTCATGAGCAATTAGACCAAGGAATTGGCTGTTTATCAAGATTTAAGAGATTGAATCACCAAGGAATTTGGATTCAATCAATCATGATTGCCAAGAGGTCAATGAGTTACATGATTGAAGATGAGATGATCTGATTTTAATCCAGAGAGAACAATATCTCCCAACTCCAATGAATTTTCCCTATTCTTATCTTACGCATTCTTTACTGCTTTCTTAAATTTCTGTTATCATCCCATTCCCCCATTTACATTCAGTCATTTATAATTCTGTCATTTACTTTCTTGCTCTTTAAGTTTCTGCACTTATTTGCTTTCTTTTATTTTAAGTCATTTACTATTCTGCTGTTTAAGAATTCTGCAATACCAATCATTCTTGATTAGCTTGACTAATTGATCCATTAATTAAAGTTGCTCAAATCTACCAATCTCTGTGGATTTGATCCCACTCCTAGTGGGTTATTACTTGACGATATTTGGTGCGCTTGCCAAAGAACAAATTCACTTATTAGTGAGTGAATTTCAGTCATCAGGCATCACCCAACGCATTAGTAGCCAACAGGATATAACCCTGAGACTCTTCCCCACTACAGTGCACCATTACAGAGTTCAGGTAATAACTCACAGTTACCACTGCTCCATTTTCCCCTTCCGGCATAAATTGAATTGACCGCTCAAAGCAATCCAACAAAACTTTATTCCTCGACAACCAATCAAACCCCAAAATCAGCTCCAATCCAATCGTTGGCAAATAGATAAAGTCATGCACAAAGTCTCTACCCTCAAGCTTGAAACCTACTTGCCTACACCCTGACCTAGTCATAACCGTCTGATGCGAAGTATGTACATGCAGATCAAATGCTAACTCTAACACTTTCAAGCCTAGTTCCTCAACCTTAGCAAACGAAATAAACGAATGCAATGCTCCAGTATCATATAATGCAATTAAAGTCTTATCACCAATTAAACAAATACCTCTCATCAACGGATCCGCTTTGGAAGCATCCTTGGCGTTCATAACAAAGACTTGCCCCTGGTGCTGACTCTGACCCGCATTCGGGTTCTTCCCACGAGTGCAATCCCTCGCGATATGACCAGGAAATCCACAGTTGAAACAACCACCTAAACCAATCTTGCAAGAGTCATATGGATGATAATGTCCACAATGCACACAAGTCAAATTAGGAGAAATCTTACTCTGATTTCCTCTCCCTTTGCCACGCTGAAACTGATCATGAGGGTTCTTTCTGAAGCCTCCTTGACCTTGAGGTGCATATCCTCCTCTCTTGAAACTCTGACCCCTAGGATGAAAATACTTGCTACGCCCCTTGCTAGAGTTTCCTCCATCAGTGTCCTAGGACGCAGCTACTGTCTTGGCATACTCTTCCACCGCCCTCGCTTTATTCACCAACTCGGAGAAAACACGGATCTCCATAGGAGCCACACCAGTCATAATACTATCCTTCAAACCCCTCTGGTACTTTATACATTTCCAGCTTTCATAAGTCTCCGGGGCACCCTGACATATGCTAGAAAACCTACAAAGCTCCTCAAACTTGCTTGTGTAGTCTTCCACTGACATACCCTAGAAAACCTACAAAGCTCTTCAGTTCCATCTCCTTCGCTTCCCTCACCGACTCAGGAAAATACTTCCTATAGAAGGCCGTTTGGAACACATCCCATGATACATCAGCATTCTGGAGCTGTAGAAAACGGCACTCAACTTGCCACAGTGCTGGGCCTCTCCTACCAACTGATAAGTAGCAAATTCAACATATTGATTGTTTGGAACATGCTGCGCCTATAAAGCACGCTCCATGGCCTGAAACCAGTTGTCCGCTTCAGTAGGATTAGTTGATCCTCAGAAAATTGGCGGATGAACCTTGAGGAACGTCGCCAAGGTCATCGAAACACCTCCCGTGTTATTGCCACTTCCCTCAGCATTATCATGAGCATTCCCTTTGCCATTCCCGTTTCTGTTCCCGGTCGGTTGCCCTAACCTCTACACAGCTTGCAGAGTCGCAGCATCATTAGCTTCCATGGTATTCACAAGGTTCGCCATTATTGCCATAAATTCAGCATGGTTATCAGCCGGTTGTTCATTCCTACTTTCTCGTGAACGTGCTCAACCTCGTCCGCGAGTGGCCATTAGGGTTCCTGTCTACACCAAACAATCGATATCAAGGTGATCAGTCTCAATATCAAAAGCCTAGTGCTTCAATTATCCCAAATAGGCACTCACAAACAAGCATGATATGCAATATCAAATAGATAACCTACTAGCATCAAAGAAAAGACACACATAGTATGTAATGAAGCACAATCGGTCCATCCCTCAGGCTCACAAGGATGAACAACTCTGATACCACTAAGTGTAACACCCTAATTAGCCTAAGCTTTACCTCGTGTCGTAACGCAAAGGTTAATCAGAGATTATGACAGTTCTAAGCTCATACATAATATATATATTAAAAGAATAGTATAATCTAGAAGCCCGATGAAGGAGATAGCTCAAAAACAGAATTTAAAAAGCGCAAAACGTACTAACGAAGCTTCTAACTTAAAGCACAAGAAACAGATACAATATAACAAAACATCATAGTATAATAGTGTAATCACATAAGAATCTAGCCACGACTCACGGAGTTTAAGCCATCTAGCTATATACAAACTATACAAAAACCAGATAATAAAAATAGCTTATACAAGTTTTGTTCTCTCAAATACAAGCCTCTAGACAAAATAAAATACAAAAGTGAGAGATGTATAAACAAAATAAACAAAAAACTCCAAAAAGGTATCCGGATCCTCCGCTTCTGTCACCATCCAAGCAACTCACCGAGGTGGTTGTGACCTACATCTGAAAACACAATAGGAATATGGTATGAGAACCGAAGGTTCTCAGTATGGTAATAGTGCCCAGTGATGTAGGATATAAGACCCCGGGACGCCAAAGGCAATCCTAGACTTCGTTTCCCTCACAAGATTTCAATCTTAATTCGTACTAAAACAATAAAACATGATATATAAATCTCAACATAAAAAAACAGGGTACTCTATCTTAAGGGATTTCTATTCTAACCAAACACCGCTGTCCCACAGCCTTCACCAACCTATCCTCCATGCGATCCCATCGCCGCTGCCTTCTGAACCTCCTCAATCCCAGTAGAAATCACAGTTATATGCCATGCAAGTAAATCACAAGTAGAAGCATATAAAATAAGTAACTCAAGTAGCAATTAGACATGTTATACAAATAGGCATACAATTACAAGTCGACAAAGCAAACAAATAGATAGAAAATGCATATGATGAATGCATGTCCTACTAGCTATGATATCACATTGTCGGTTCAACTGCCAACCCGACACATCTCCATGGAGATGTCGCCTATCAGAATCATCATTGGGAACCCCCGAGATATAGTGCTCGAATCACTGTCCAGAGTTTTGCGCCTGCACGCTCTATTGATCCGAAGGGATGCGAGCGGGAAACTCTTGCCTCAAACCTCACATCTCAACGTAAGCGGGATTTAACCACCGTCCTTACGCCGCTGCCGCTACCTCGACAGGCGGGATCCAACCGCCGTCCCTGCCAACCACATAGCGTCTCATAATCTCAATTTAAAACAGTAGTTCAGTGGTATTTCAAAAAACATTTTCAACACATCAATGAAGCATTATTGCAAATTCGAGTCCTCAACTCATCTCAACCACTGTCAATTCATTTTTCAGTTTCGAACTCAACAGTTCATCAGTTCTTATCTCATATATCAATCATCCTTCACATACCATCAAACCATCCTCGGTACACCCGAAACCTAACGGCTATAACTTTAGCTACAGAGGTCCAAATGATGCGGTTCCAGTTGTGTTGGAAAGCTAACGTTCGGGGCTTCGATTTGATATATAATATGCCATAGTTGCCCTGACGCTACGTGACGCAAACGCGTGCTCCATGCGGACGCGTCACAGTTCCGAAAATCAGCGTGGCAGATTTCTTCTCCAGCGATTTTCCAGTTTGTGGCCCAGAAAACACAGATTAGAGGCTATAAAGTGGGGGAATCCATTCATTCTTAAGAATAAGCTTTCATATTCACAATTTTAGGACTAGATGTAGTTTTTAGAGAGAGAGGTTCTCTCCTTTCTCTTAGGATTTAGAATTAGGATTCATTTCACTTTATGATTACTTCATCTTCTGCAATCACAGGTTCAATGTTCCTTTTTATTTATTTTTCCAATTAAATTTATGAACTTTTCCATGTTATGATTTGAATATTTTATTTAATATAATTGAGGTATTTCAGAATTATGATAAATAATTTAGATTTTTCCCTTTTGGCTTTGGTTGAGTCATTGGAGACACTTGAGTTATCAAACTCATTGTTGATTGAAAATTGGAATTCTTCAAGAATTAATTCGAGTTCCATTAAGTCTAACTTTTCTCAAGGAAAGACTAGGACCTGAGGAATAAAAATTAATTCATCCACTTAACTTACCTTCATAGTTAGAAGTTAACAAAGTGGGAGAAAAATCCAATTCTCATTACAATTAATAAGGATAACCAGGATAGGACTTCTAGTTTTCATAACTCGCCAAGAGTCTATTTTATAGTTATTTATTTATTTTATTCTTCTTATCATTCAACATACTGCTTCCTTACTTTCAAAACCCCAATTTACAAACTCATAACCAATAATAAGAACATACCTCCCTGCAATTCCTTGAGAAGACGATCCGATGTTTAAATACTTTGGTTATCAATTTATTTAGAGGTTTGTTACTTGTGACAACCAAAACGTTTGTAAGAAAGGTTGATTGCTTGGTTTAGTAACTATACTTGCAACGAGAGTTTACTATAACTTCTAAACCATCAATCTTCAGTTCTTTCAAAATGGCGCCGTTGCCGGGGAATTGCAAACGTGTGCCTTATTATTGGTTATTGTAAATATTTTAAAAAAAAAAATTTCAGATTTTTATTTTAAAATTTTTATCTTATCTTATCTTATTTCAAAAATCAAATTTCAAAATTCAAATTTAAAAATTTTCAAAATTCAAATTTAAAATATTTTCGAATTTCAAATTTCAAATTTCAAAATTCAAATTTCAAAAATTTAAATAACCTTTTAATTTAAAATTATTTTTATTTTTGTTTTTAACTTTTATTTGTTACTATGAACTCTCACCCCTTTGGCTATGAGTCTGGTTACAATTATGTTGCCGGAAGAGGAAATTATAATGAGAACAGGTATCAAGGTTGGAACAATCAAAGATGAGAGGAGCCACAAGGATTTGATCAACCCTCATGGCAACAACCACCTCCAATGGACTATCAACAACCACCACCATATGCCTATAAACCATCTCCTCAACATGACTTTGGACCACCATACTCACAAGCCCCCTTCCACCATTCACCTCCATATGACCTTAACCCTCATACACCATAACAACCACCTTATGAGCCATATGAACCATATATAGAACCACCCCAATTCCAACCTAATTACTCCCAAGAACCACCACCTCAATATTTGCCATCTTCGTATCCATCAATCCAAGAGCACTATGATCCTACTTATGATAGCCGAGCGCAACAAGAATCAAGGGATCGTCTCACGGAAACATGTGCAAAACTTCAAGCAACCCTTCGCCAACTGGATCAAGCGATAAATCGATTACCTTCCCGACGTTCGGACACTCAAGGAATTCCCATGACCTCATGTGGGCAATCTAATGAAGAACGTAGCATGAAGGAGGTATTAGAAACTCCGGTGGACAGTGAGCAGCACGATTTTATATTGAAACAATTGGAAGAAGCTACGCTTGCCATTGAGAAAGAAGAAGTGGTTGAAGACTTAGGAGATGCGGAACCTCCATGGGAAACTCAAGTTATAGAGCCTCCTTCAAAGATGTTTGAAATTGATGTTGATGAGGGTGTACAACCTCCAAGACATATGATGGTTGAAAACTTTGAAGGAGATAATCAAGAGATGGATTCAATCATTGATGAAGTCTTATCTACATTTGAATCCTCTCCCGTTGGACTAGACATGGAGATTAAAGAAGAAGAAGCACAACCTCCCATACCCTTGGTAAACAATGAAGAATAGATTGAATTGGAAAAAAGCTACCAAGAGGAAGAGGTTGATATTGAAGAAGCTTGCAAAGAGGTGGTAGTTGTTAAAGAAGCACACAAAGGAGTGGAGCTTTCAAGTTCATTAGAAACCCCTCCCCCTAAGTTGCCATCATCCTTCACAACATTCAAGTGGGTAAAATTCATATCCCTTAGCTTTCTAATTCCACTTGAATATGGGCTACTGGAGACGGATGGTCAACTTAGAGCTCTTTGTGGCATTAAGAGTAAGAGGAAGATGGTCAGTGGTAAGAATTGTCCTGCAAGGTTCATTATGGTTGGAAGCTTCAAGTTTAAACTCAAAGGTTGGTGTAGAGCTCAATTGAATGGGTCTAGGAAGTTGTTTGGCCGCTTTAGTGAGAATTCAGATTGCTTGCTACCCGGATGGAATCATAATGATCAACGCAAAGACGGGTGCAAAAATAAAGTTTGGGATCCTGGAATCTGTTCTGACATTCAACACCCAAGAAGCCTGAGAACCTGTTTAAAACTGCTCAAGGGCTTTACGTGCCTTGTTTGGGATCCTGGAGGCTACTGAGATTACAAACATTGGTGGAGATTCCTGGATGAGTTCAAGCACAAGCCACCAAAACAGGGAGCTCACCAAATGTCCAACTTATGGACATTAACTAAAAGTGCTAGGTGGGAGACAACCCACCATGGATGGCCACCAAGAAGGGTAAAGCGAAAGCTACTCCTAAACCACCGGCAAGGAAAGGAACAAAAAGAGCCCCAGCTGAGGAACCACAACCCCATCAACTTGCACATCCTAGCATGCACCGAGGACGGTGCAATCTTTAAGTGTGGGGAGGTCGATACCGATCTCCGTGGGTTAGTACTTTCCTGTCTCAACACCATTGTTTTATTTTCTTTGTTTGTTCATTATTGCATTTGCATGTTTAATTGCATGTTTGTTTGATTTTATGCATTTAGCTACTGCTTGGTTGAGAAATAATAAGCTTCTTTTTAAGACCCTATTTTTTGAAAAATTTCACTAATTTAAATCAAAATTTTTTGTGTAAAACTTGTTTGAAGTTGTATTTGGAACATGATTTTTGAGTCAAAGAATACACAACCCGTGAGATTTTGAGCTTATTTACATGGTTACATTATTTAACCATAAATTTTTATTCTTGTGTGTTTTCTTCTCTATAATTGCAATCTTTGCTTTGTTCCATTCTATATGTCCAATGTTTAATGTGTTACATGCTTGCATATGATTGAGACCATTGTTTGATTTTAGCTCACTTATCCCAAATAAGCCTACCCTTTAAATCACCCTTGTCAGCCACTTTGAGCCTTTTAATCCCCATTTGTTCTGTTTTATAACCACATTACTAGCCTTAAGCAGAAAAACAAATTAAAAATCCCAAGTTGAATCCTTGGTTAGCTTAAGATAGATATTGTGTATAATTTAAGTGTGGGGAATTTTATGGGAACATGGGATGATATGAAAAAATAGGGAATTAAATTGATTAAGTTATTTGAAAATTTGGGAAGCATGCTCATGTGAAATCAAAATAATTAAATTACCATGTGCATTGAAAAAAAAAATATTAAGTAATTAAATAAGGGGATACAAAAAAAAGAGAAGAAAAATAATATTACCCCAAATGCAAAATAAAAAAAATCAATGCACATGGGACAAAATTCAAAAATAAGTTTGATACATGAGCATGTAATACAAAAGTGGGAAAAATTTGGGTAGCTAGGTAAAGTATTTTAAAAATTGTATAAAGTATGTATATGTTAGGTGAGATCTTAGACTAATCAAGGATTCACTTTATAAAGCTCACTTGGCCATACATATATCCTTACCTTTACCTCAGCCCCATTACAACCCTAAAAAGACCTCATAATGTTTGCATTGATATGCTAAATATTTGTTGATTGGTTGGATGAAGAACAAAGTTTAGAAAGCATGATTAGAGAAGAGTAGAGTGAATTACCCTATACACTTGAGTGATTAGAGTGCATATACACTACCAGTAAGGGTTCAATGCTTAATTCTATGTTCCCTGCTTTCATAAGCTGTCTTTGATGCGGGAGGAAATTAGCGAGTTAAGAATGATTATAAAATATGCGTTGCAAGTATAGTTCTCAACCAACCAGAAATCCGCTCATCAATTTAGAAGGGTGTCACAGAAATTAAAATCAAAATACTGGGAGTATGAGTCCCAGGTCGTCTCCCAACGAGTTGCAGAAAAGCGTGCAATTTTATTAATCAGATGTTTTCAAAAAGGTTTGAGTTGAATGGCAGAAAATTAAATTAGAGAATTTATATAAATCTAAATAAAAGCCTTGACTGGGAGTTGATTAGCTGGAAGCCCTATTCTTGTTACAGTACTCTCAAGATTAATTGATAATTGGGGGTTATTCTGTTTAGTTGTCCCTCACTAAGTAAGGGAAAGTTAAACAAGTTGGAATGCTATCTCTATCCACAAGTCCCAATCCGCTCTTGGGAGGATTGGTGTTAGTGACTAGAGAGCAATCCAACAATAAACCCAACTACAATCTTTCTCTTGAGCATCCCAACTTCAAGGGTTTCTTTCAATCAACTCTCCATCAAGTTAGGGAACTACTCGCTCATTGTAAATGAAGAATTCATAACATAAGAAAGGGAATTAAAGAAAGACATGATAAATAATGATCAAAGAATTAATTAAAAATAAAAGTAATTCTTGTATTGATAAATGCTAAAATAATCCAATGGTAAAACTAAGTAAATTAAGGAACATGGAAGAGTAAGAGACAAGTAAAGAGAACGAACTAGAATGTCGAAGTCTTGATGGGGCAATAACTCTTCTCAATATCCCAATGCAAAAACAATGAAAAATAACGAAGCCTAAAAACCATGAATGTGTAGAGAGAAAATCCTAGAGGAGAGGGAAACTAGATCTAAAAACTAAAACTATGCGGAATGAATGTTGTTGTTGGTTTCTGCATGTTCTCTGGCTCTAGTCTGCTTTTCTGGGCTGAAAACCGGGTCAAAATAAGGCATGAAATCGCCCCCCAGCGATTCTGCAGATTATGCAGATCGCGCATGTCACGCGGTCGCGTCATCCATGCGGCCGCGTCGCTTGTGCTATTCCATACCGCGCGGTCGCGTCATCCATGCGGCCGCGTCGTTGCGATTTCCTTTCTTTCACGTGGTCGCGTGATCCATGCGGCCGCGTCGCTTCTCGCTGGTCATCTCCTCAATTTCTTCTGTTCCTTCCGTTTTTGCAAGCTTCCTTTCCAATCTCCAACTCATTCATGCCCTATAAGTCCTGAAACACTTAACACACAGATCACGACATCGAATGGAATAAAGGAGAAATAAAATATATAATTAGAAGTCTCTAGGAAGGAAGTTTTCAATCATGCAATAACTTTAGGAAGGAATTATAAATGCATGCTTATTTAATGAATAAGTGGGTAAAGATCATGATAAAACCACAGAATTAAACACAATATAAACCATAAAATAGTGGTTTATCAACCTCCCCACACTTAAACATTAGCATGTCCTCATGTTTAGTTGAAGGAGATAAAATGAATGAGTAAGAACATGTAAAACCTATGAAAGGCAATGCAACCTATATATATGAATGCAACTATATGATTTTTGTCCACTTCATCTAAAGTAAATAAGCTTCTTCAAAACAATTACAAATCAAATTCCACTAACTCAATTCTTATACAGTAAGAACAGATAAAAATGCAGGAAGATAGCTTATGAAAGCAGGGAACATAGAAATTCAAGCATGGAACCCTCACTGATGATGTATGTACATTCTAGTCTCTCTAGTGTATAGGGTCATCACTCTATCTTTCTCTAATCATGCTCTCTGATTTTTGTTCTTCTCCTAACCAATCAACAACATTTAATATACCAATGCAAACATCATGAGGTCTTTTCAAGTTTGTAATGGGGCCAAGGTGAGGGTAAGGATATATATATGGCTAAGTAAGCTTATAAATTGAATCTTTAACTAACCCAAGCTTTAACATAACCTATATATATTCTATATAACTTTAGAATTCATACCTAGCTACCCAGAAATCTCTTTCACATCCATACTCATGTATCAACCTTTTATTTTGATTTTATCATACATGCATTGATCCTTGAATGCTTGACTTAGCATTGGGGTAATTTTGTCCCCTTATTTATTTATTGAGTATTTTTGGATTTTTTTTTAAACATAGAAACATAAACATAAACATAGCTTATCAAAGCACATAGAGTTTTAATTTTTATAGTTTCACATGAGTAGGTATCCAAATTCCCATAATATTATCATAACTCATTCCCCTATTATCCTTTGTTCCCACAATTTCCCATACTTAAAAAACACACACAATTCTATCTTAAGCTAACCAAAGATTCAATTTGGGATATATAATTGTTTTTCCGCTTAAGGCTAGTAATGTGGTAAAATATAGAACAAATGAGATTTAAAGGCTCAAAGTGGCTAACAAAGGTAATTGAAAGGGTAGGCTTAATTTGGATAAGTAAGCTCAACAAATAATGGCCTCAATCATATGTAAACATATAAATATAATAAACATTGGACATATAAGATGAAACAAAATATAGATTACAATCATAGAGAAGTAAACACACAAGAATAAAATAATTATGTTTAAATAATGTAACCATTCATAAAGGCTCAAATCTCACAGGTTGTGTGTTCTTTAGCTCAAAAATCATGTTCCAAATACAAATTCAAGCAAATTTAACATAAAAGTTTTAATTAAAATTAGTGAAATTTTGTTCCAAAGATAGGGACTTAGAAGAAACTTATTGTCTTTTTAATCAAGCAGAACATGCATGCAACTAATCTATTACTATGCAATTTATCCTATTTTATAAAAGAAAAATCTAACTAAATATCCTAATTTATTGGTGCTAGGGAAGAGAAATTACCTCCGAAAGTCAGGTACTGACCGACCTCTACACACTTAAGGCTTTGCACCGTCCTCGGTGCCATCTGTCAAGAACAAAGGTGGGCTGGTAGCAGTATCTCCACAGTCGGGACCATCATGGCTCCCTGTGCTAGTAAAGGAAGTGGAGTTCGGAGTGTCTGAGTCCTTGAATTTTCCCATGATCAGCTCCTTGAGGTATGTGAATCGGCGCTTGTTACGGTGCTCTCTCATCTTAGCTTTCTATTCATGCCGATCCAACTTTTCAAGTATCTGATGGAGCAGTTGGGCTGTTGTAGGTGCTTGTAGTGTTGAAGAAAGAATATCTTCAACTGGTTTAGTGGGCTGGCTGGTAGTGGCTGCTGGAAGTCTAAGGTACCTCCCGTTGGGGACAAACTGATCATCCCGTGAAAGCATGACTTTGGTGTCCCCAGCTCTGTAGGAGACTCCGGCTGCTGAGACAAGATCTGAGACCAGGGCAGAAAAAGGTAAGTTGCCCGCAATTTGTATGTGTCCCATGACATTCCGGATATGTCTTGGTAGATTCAGAGGTTGGTCTGTAAGGATGCACCATAGTAGAACGGCCATGTCCACAGTGAAGGACGACTCGTGAGTGCTCGAAAAGACGTAATGGGACATAATCTGTGCCCATACGCGAGCCTCCAAGGTAAGTGCTGAAGCCAAAATTCCCTTAGGATGGGTACGATGGTATCCGTAGATCCATCTGCTACCAGGTAGTGCGATAACTCTGAGAACAGCGTCCCAGTCAAATTGATACAGCTGGCGCTTGAGTGTGGCTTCTTGAAAGGCATCTAATCCTTCCGGAATAGGGGGAAGACTTAGAACTTTTTGAATGGCCTCTACTGTAATGGGGACTTGTTTTTGACGGACATAGACAGACTGCAGGGTTGGCAGGTGAAAGTTGGAGTAGAACTCGACTACCCAAGAAAGATTGACTTGCCTTGGCTGTCTCTATAGGAAACCCTGTTGTCTTCGGGCAATCTGCAGCTCAACAAATGTAGCAATGTGGTTTGGGAGGAGAAGAAGGTATTCGTTGTTGTAACTCCTTTCTACCAGGATGGGGAACATCTGCTCACAGTAACGATTGGGGAATCGCGCAGTGTCCTTTGCTGGGAAGGCTCTTTCTTTATCATCAACTTTTATAATCCTCTTAATTTTCTTTGTTGAGGGCTTTATCGCAGTTGAAGAGGGTTCTGCCACTAATGCTCTCTTTGTACCTCTTCTTGCTGGTTGTTTGGGAGTAGCTTTCTCTTTTCCTTTCTTGGTGGCCATCCTGAAAAAGGAAAGAGAAAGTAAATTAAATTTAAAGGGATAGGGCAAGGAAGAGAACGGAAAAGGATGGTTATAAATGCATATTAAAAAGTAAAAGATGTTAACACACGCTCATGAGTACATGTGAAAACTCATTAATGGAAAATAGCTAGTGCATATGATGACAAGTGAATGCAAGGTGTTTATTGGCATGCCGACAAAGGGCATGAGTAGCATAGATCAAGCATCACTCATAACAAACCATCATGTTTGTATTGACAATTAAATTCAATGAATAAAATAGTAAAGGGAATTTGTGAAAAGCAAGCATTGAATATTAGAGTAGAAAAATGTAGAGAAGGTCATAATGCCATACGGTTTTTTTCACAAACACATAGCATGCATGTAGAAGAAGTTCTTGAAAATAAGAATTTGAACATGCAAGTAATCCCTTAAAAAGCAATATATAATTGTCAAACAAATTTACAACAATCCACAAGCATATAAAAATAAATAATGACTCACATAAATTGATAACACCAAGTAAAAAGGAAAAAGAAAGAAAAAGAAAATATGGATAATGAAGGTAAAAAGAAAAGAAAATAATATAACATATAGAAATAATAGAAAAGTAAGGAGGGAAGGGGAAAGAAAAAAGAAAAACCTTGTTAATGGGGGTGAGGGAGAGTAAAAAGTGAGAAAGAGGGAAGAAGGAAGGAAGGGAGAGAGAAGAAATAAGGAGGGAAAAGAGAAAATAGGATTTGGGGAGAAAAAGATAAGATAAGTGGCAAATAAGGAAAACTGTGCGGCGCAAGCGACGCGGTCGCATGGGGCACGCGGTCGTGCGACTTGCGCTTAAACTCAATGACGCGGTCGCGTCGGTCACGCGGTCGCGTGACCCGTTTTATGCCATTGGCGCGAGGGTAGCCTCGCACTCGCACAACTCTATGTTCAAAATCATATTAGTACCAAATTTTGGGTGACGCGATCGCATGGGGTATGCGATCGTGTGAGTGGTCAATTATTGGGATACGATGCGGTCGTGTGGAGCACGCGATCGCGTGAGAGGGACTACGCGTCCAGCGCCAGTCTAGCACCACTCTAGCACAACTTTCGGCTGTGCACCCTTGTTACGTCGAAATCCAGGGCATGCGGCCGCATGGGGCACGCGATCGTGTGGGAGGCCAGTATTCCCATATGACGCGGTCGCATCGGTCATGCGATCGCGTGGGGTAATTTGTTCCATTGGCACGCCTCCAGCCCTGCTCCTACGTAACTCTCTGTTCATATATTATTGTCTCCCAGCTCCCTGCGACGCGGACGCGTCAATGAGGCGGTCGCGTCGCGTGATTTATTTTTGGCATTTTTTTTAAAAAAAATAAAAGTATATAAATACAGATGCACGAAATGTACTAATGAAGAGAAGAGTTATCGGATAAGAAAACTAAAAATAAAGAAAAGAACGATCATACCATGGTGGGTTGTCTCCCACCTAGCACTTTTCTTTAACGTCCGTAAGTTGGACGCTCCACTAGCTCAGTCTTCGGCTATGTGGGTATCTTCCAAGAGGAAGATCTCGAGCTCCTTGTTCTTCTTCAGCTTCTCGCCATGGTACAGCTTTAAACGATGTCCATTAACTTTGATAGGTTCAGAGCTTGAAGGATGACTTAGGTGATAGACTCCGTACGGTTCGGCCTTCTCTACTCTGTATGGACCTTCCCATCTTGATCTCAACTTGCCTGGCATGAGCCTCAGTCGAGATTTATAGAGGAGGACTAAGTCCCCAGGTTGGAACTCTTTCCTCTTGATGTGCTGATCATGTACAGCCTTCATCTTCTCCTTGTATAGTCTTGAGTTCTCATAAGCTTCTAGGCGGAGGCTTTCCAGTTCTTGCAGTTGCAACTTCCTTTCAGCTCCGGCTCTCTCAATTCCTATGTTGCATTCCTTTACTGCCCAAAAGGCTTTATGCTCTATTTCAACAGGGAAATGACAAGCTTTTCCATAAACTAAGCGGAAAGGACTCATCCCAATGGGTGTTTTGTATGCTGTTCTGTATGCCCAGAGTGCATCTTGTAGCCTGGTGCTCCAGTCTTTTCTATGAGGTTTGACTATCTTCTGCAAGATACAATTTATCTCTCTATTTGACACCTCAGCTTGCCCATTAGTCTGAGGATGGTAGGCTGTTGCAACTTTATGAATTATCCCATGCTTCTTTATTAATCCTGTTAGTCTCCTGTTACAAAAATGGGTGCCTTGATCGCTCACGATTGCTCGTGGTGATCCAAAGCGACAAATAATATGGTTTCTCACAAAGGAAACAACAGTGTTAGCATCATCATTGCGGGTAGAAATTGCTTCTACCCATTTGGAAACATAATCCACAGCTAACAAAATATAAAAATAACTATTAGAATTTGGAAATGGACCCATGAAGTCAATGCCCCAAACATAAAAAATTTTACAGAAAAGCATAATTTGTTGAGGCATCTCATCCCTCCTGGATATATTACAAAATTTCTGGCATGGGAAACAAGATCTACAAAATTCAGCAGCGTCCCTAAAAAGAGTAGGCCACCAGAATCCACAGTCTAAGATCTTCCTAGCAGTTCTTTGAGGGCCAAAATGTCCTCCACTCTCAGATGAGTGACAGGCCTCTAAGATGGACTGGAATTCTGATTGAGGCACACACCGTCTAATTATCTGGTCAGTGCCACATCTCCATAAATATGGGTTATCCCATATATAATATTTAGACTCACTTTTCAGCTTGTCTCTTTGATGCTTAGAAAAGTTCGGAGGAAAAGTGCGGCTAACTAGATAATTAGCTACAGGTGCATACCAAGGGACTATCTCAGATACTGCTTGCAGGTTATCAAATGGGAAATTATCAGCTATAGGAGTGGAATCATCTGTAATATGTTCAAGGTGACTCAAGTGGTCCGCCACTAAATTCTGGTTACCACTCCTGTCCTTAATTTCCAAATCAAATTCTTGTAATAGCAGTATCCAACATATAAGCCTTGGTTTGGACTCCTTTTTAGATAATAAATACTTTAGAGCTGCGTGGTCTGAATACACTACTACTTTAGTACCAAGTGAATAGGCTCGGAATTTATCCAGAGCAAAAACAAGAGCAAGAAGCTCTTTCTCAGTAGTAGTGTAATTCGACTGAGCGGCATCTAGAGTCTTAGACGCGTAAGCAATAACAAACGGATCCTTACCTTCACGTTGAGCCAGTGCTGCTCCTACTGCATGGTTGGAAGCATCGCACATTATTTCAAATGGTTTGCTCCAGTCTGGTCCTTTCACAATTGGGGTTTGAGTCAGTGCGGTTTTCAGCTTATCAAACGCTTGTTTGCAATTTTCACTGAACTCGAACTCAATATCTTTCTGCAGTAGCTTGGATAAGGGAAGTGCTACCTTACTGAAGTCCTTAATGAACCTCCTATAAAAACTTGCATAGCCAAGGAAAGAACAGACCTCTCTCACAAAAGAGGGGTAAGGTAAACTAGAAATAACATCCACCTTTTCTGGATCTACAGAGATACCAGTATTAGACACAACATGTCCTAGTACAATTCCTTGTTTAACCATAAAGTGACATTTTTCAAAATTTAATACCAGGTTTGTACTGACACATCTATCTAACACTCTAGATAATCCATCTAAGCAAAGGCTAAAGGAATCGCCATAAACACTAAAATCATTGATGACAAGTCATCTTAGCCTAGTTTCACTAGTCTTTTTCTTTTGTTTTCACTTGAATTGTGCACTTTCTTGAGCTACAAGTAAGCTAATATGGGTAAATTTTCATGCTTCCTTTGATTTAATCAACCATGTATGAATTCATGCTATGTCATGAGGTTTTATGCTATAATTGTCACATATTACGATAAAATGAATATCTCATGATTTTAAGCATAGCTTTGATGTGTTTGGTTGATTAATGATAGGTGAAGAAAGCTTGGAGAAAGGTTGAAGCAAGAAGGAATGGCTAGGAGTAAAGAGAGGACAATGGAATAAGTGAAAATGAACCAGGAAGCAAAAAGCTAGAGTAAAAGTTAGCCTCAAACTTTGGCACAAACTTTTGGGTGAAAAGTTAGCCCCAACGTTAGCCCCTAACTTTTGGGCTAACGTTGGCACATGAAAGTTACTCCCTGGGCACCAAAAGTTTGCGCCAACGTTAGCCCCTAACTTTGTGGCTAACGTTGGCATGAGAAAAACACTCCCTGGGCACCAAAAGTTTGCGCCAACGTTAGCCCCTAACTTTGTGGCTAACGTTGGCATGAGAAAAACACTCCCTGGCCACCAAAAGTTTGCGCCAACGTTAGCCTCTAACTTTTGGGCTAACGTTGGCACATGAACAATACAAAGGGGGAGCAAGAGTTTGCGCCAACGTTAGCCTCTAACTTCTGGGCTAACGTTAGCGCCATAAGTACACATAAGGAGGCCAACGTTGGAGCAAAAGTTAGACCCCTAACTTTTGCCCCAACGTGGATAGCAGCAAAGCATGGAGGCTGATAGTAAAAGTTAGAGTAAAAGTTAGCCTCAAACTTTTACTCAAACTTTTACTCAAACTTTTGCAAAACTCCAACCCGGTTCAATTGGTTCACTTTGGTTCCTCTCCAAACTCCAAGAGCAATCAACCAAGGCCTCTCTCAACCCAATTCCACCAAGAGCAAAGGCCCAACTCAAGGCTTGAAGATCATTTGAAGAAAGTGTATAAATAGGATAGAATTCAAGTTTTTGGGAAGCTTCCCTTTTAGTTTTTCAGAATAGCTTTCTTTTAAATTTGGCTTAGAGCTCATTTTTACATTTCTTAGCATTGTTGTTTTAATTCAAGAGAATTTGGGAGGAGAATTGATCTCTCTTCTTCCTTGTTCTTGCCCAGCATTCTTTACATTTCTTGTCTTAGATCTTGGGTGGAGAATTGAAGAAATTCTGTTTCAATCTCACCTTGGGATCTTGTTTAATTTTCTGCTTAATTGAATTTCAGTTTCGGTCACTTGCTTCTTCATCTACTTTCTTTGCAATCTACAATCTCTTTTGCATTTGTTCTTGTTGGATCTGGGAAGGCATTGAGATCTAGACTTGGTTTTCTAGTCTCTTGGGTCCTGAGATTCGGATTTCTCATTTCCCACTCCCTGTTTACTGTTTTCATGCTTATTTACATTTCTGTTTTGAGATCTGGTTTGATTCAAGACATCCTTTACTTCTCTGTTTGTTGCAATTTACTTTTCCTTGTTTAATTCCTGCAAATCCAACTCCCAATTCCCTTTACAATTCAAGCCATTTACATTTCTTGCACTTTAAGATTTTGCAATTTACATTTCTTGCGTTCTAAGTTTCTTCCATTTAATTTCTTGTTCTTTAAGATTCAGCACTTTAAATTCCAGTTCTCTTTAATTTCATGCCAATTACTCATTCCCTTTTACTTTCTATGCAATTTAAATTCTGCAAATCACAAATCTCTCAACCAAATCTTGATTCGCTTGACTAAATCAACCACTAAACTAAAATTGCTCAATCCTTCAATCCCTGTGGGATCAACCTCACTCCCGTGAGTTATTATTACTTGATGCGACCCGGTGCACTTGCCAGTTAGATTTGGGTGTTTTGGAGAAATTCGTTTCTTCACAAAAATATCCCATCAAGTTTTTGGCGCCGTTGCCGGGGATTGATTAGATTGACAATGATTAAGTGAGGTGGTGATCTAGATCTAGCATTTTTTTCTTTTTATTTTCTGTTCTTTTAATTTTCAATTAACCCACTATCTGTTTGAATTTTTGCTTAAGCTAACTAAAACTTCATTCTAGCAATAGATTGAAGTGTCACTGGATTGTGTGTTTCTTATGTTCTGCTTGTATGTCAGGTATAAGAAGAAATACACCCATCTTTCATGAACAAGACGAAAGAACTCTTAGAAGGTTAAGAAGAGCTGAAAGAGGGAAAAATATTGTTGGAGAAGAGGAATCAGAAGAAGAATTCCAAGATATGGAGGAACATTCAACCAATCCACCAGGTGGAGCAGACAACAACAATAACAATCCACCCCAGAGGAGAGTTCTGGCCTCCTATACCTTTGCAAATGCTAGACATTATGGAAGCAGCATTCTCACTCCTAATGTCAATGCAAATAACTTTGAATTAAAGCCACAACTCATTACATTGGTCCAAAACAACTGCTCGTTTGGGGGAGGACCATTGGAGGATCCAAATCAACATCTGTCTACCTTCTTAAGGATTTGTGACACTGTCAAGTCCAATGGCGTGAATCCTGAGACCTACAAGCTTCTGCTGTTCCCGTTCTCATTAAGGGACAAGGCCGCACAATGGCTTGAAACTCTTCCTCAAGGAAGCATCACTAGCTGGGATGATTTGGTGACTAAATTTCTAGCCAAATTCTATCCACCTCAAAGGGTTAACAGGCTGAAAACCGAGGTACAAACATTCACACAATTAGATGCTGAAAATCTGTATGAAGCATGGAAGAGATACAAGGCTCTGCTAAGGAAATGTCCACCAGAAATGTTCACTAAGTGGGACAAGCTACAGAACTTCTATGAAGGACTCACCCTAAAGGCTCAAGAATCACTTGACCACTCAGCTGGAGGTTCCTTGCAACTCATGAAAACTGCAGAGGAAGCTCAAAATCTCATTGATATGGTGGCTAACAACCAATATTTCTTTGCTCATCAAAGAAACCGCCAACCATCACAAAGAAGAGGAGTAATGGAGCTAGAAGGAGTGGACTCAGTCTTGGCTCAAAACAAGATGATGCAGCAGCAAATTCAACAACAATTTGAGCAAATGGCCAAGAGGATTGATAGTCTCCAAGTTGCAGCAGTTAACACTAGCCAACCATCAACCACATGGGGACAGAGTGAAGAAACTCAAGAAGAACAACAAGAGCAAGTACAGTATATGCACAACCAAGGACCAAATGAAGTGTATGGTGATACATACAATCCATCCTGGAAGAACCACCCAAACCTCAGATGGGGAGATAATCATACCCAAAACCAACAACCATGGCAGAGGAACTCAAACCAAAACAACCCAAGAAGCAACCAAAACCACAACCAGCAGCAGACCAACCAAAACCCCTACAGAAAACCTCAAAACAACTACCCCAACCCCAACCAGTACCAATCCAATAACCAACCCACCAACCAAAATGCCTATCATCCACCACCCACATCTCATAACCCACCTCAAGTATCACCTGAAGCCCAGAGAATCACTAACTTGGAGGCCGTGATAGACAAAATGTTGAAACACCAGGAAATGGTAACCAAGAATCAGGAAGCATCCCTGAAAAGCCTAGAGAGACAGATGGGGCAAATCTCCAAGCAGATTTCTCTTGAGAGACCTTCAAGCTCACTGCCGAGTGACACAATCCCAAATCCTAAGGAAGAATGCAAGGCAATACAATTAAGGAGTGGGAGAACATTGATGAGCAACAATGACACTACTAAGAAGCAAGTAGAGAGCAGCAAAAGACCAATAGAAGAGGAGCAGCCAACACACACAGAGGAAGCCAATGACGATGATGCAATGGCAAGCAAGGAAGCCTCAAAGCAAACTCAAGCAAAGGAGGAACAACCAAAAATTCTAAAAAAAGGGAATGAAGTAGTTGAAAAGCCAACCAAGAATCAAAAGCAACAAGTAGAGAAAACCTTTGTACCTCCACTGCCATATCCCCAGAGGTTCAACAAAGAAACCAAGGACCAGCATTTTCACAAGTTCCGTGAAACTTTCAAAAAACTGGAAATCAATATTCCTTTTGCTGAAGCACTTGAGCAAATGCCTCTGTATGCCAAGTTTTTGAAGGAGCTTATCAACAAGAAAAGAAATTGGGATGAGAAAGAAACCATACTGCTCACTGAGGAATGCAGGGCTTTGATTCAAAAAGGGTTTCCCCCTATGCTTGAAGATCTAGGGAGCTTTTTGCTACCTTGCACCATTGGGGAATTAACCATCACTAAAGCAATGTGCGATCTAGGAGCAAGTATCAAATTAATACCATCCTCCTTGGTAAAAAAGCTGCATATAAAGGAAGTTAAACCAGTACAAATATCTCTAGAGCTAGTAGATAAGTCAACAGTATACCCCAGGGGTATGATTGAAAACCTGCTGGTCAAGGTGGACAACTTTATATACCCTGCAGATTTTGTGGTTCTAGATTCAGAAGGGGATGATGGTGATTCTATTATTCTGGGGAGGCCATTCTTGGCCACTGCTAGAGCTATCATAGACATAGAGGAAGGAGAATTAACTCTTAGAATGCATGATAAGAGTGTCACTCTGAAGGTATTACCAGAGGCACAATTTAGCAAGGAGAAGAAAGACTGTATGAAAATTGACAAGGGAGAATCACAGTTGAAGGAAGAAAATGACAAAGAGAGTCACAGCAACATCCCAAGGCTAAGGATTGTGCAGACTGATGAAGAGGCCCAAGAGGATATTGGAGTATTAGCCACTGAGAAGAGAGGTCCCCAAGGGAAGCCTACGGCCAGAAAAGAAAGATCAACAAAAGGAAAGATGAAACGGAGAAACAAAACAAAAAGGGGTTGGAAGAACAGGAAGATCCCAACAGAGGGGCTTTCCAAAGGTGACAAAGTGCAACTGATATATCAACAGCTGGGGGCAAACCAACAAACTGAGGACTACTACACTGTCAGCAACATACTCTCATTAGAGCATGCTGAAATTGAACACCAGGGAACAAAGAAGAGGATCACAGTCAGGGGAGACAAATTGAGGCTCTACAAGCACCAACCACCATAAAAGAAAAGCCTCAATGTCAAGCTAATGACAATAAAAGAGCGCTCCATGGGAGGCAACCCATGATTTAAGATTCATGTCATTTTAAATTCAATAAGTTATGATCATTTGAGCATGAATTCTTTTCTCTTTTCATGAACATGTCCATTGACTGCATGCACTATTTTGAAACATATGCTGAGAATTCTAAGTTTGGTGTGCCTTCAAGCACACTAAACCAACGTTACAAATAATTCTGTTTTGCAAGCTTAGAGTGTCTTGACAAAGCATATGGCCAAACACTAAAGTTTGGTGTCCACATAGCTTCATGAAAATTAGAAATTCATGCATCAATAATCATACAATTGTTGTTTTCCAAAATCTTATAAATGAAAAAAAAAATTTCTTATTCGGTAATGAAGGCATCAATTGTGATGTACCCTTTGACAAGAAACAAGTTTGGTGTTCATCAAACTTTGATGCACCAATTTAGGGACACAATTGACCCTTCATGAAAAAAAAAAAGAGAGAAAAAGAAAATTAGGATGAAAGCAATTCTTATAAACATTTAACTAAGAGTGACATTGGGATTTCACTAATTGGAGGAAGAGACACAATTTCTTCATACATGACCAAACATTAAGTTTGGTGTCCTCCAAAGATGAGTCACGGTTCAATTGGATATAAGAATTGATGATTCATATAATATTAATAAAAGGAATACTCTTGCCACAGTTGGACAAAACTAATGTATGTTGTGATGACTAGGTGGTCAAAGAATCTTCAATGAAAGAGACAAGACAAAGGAAAGCATAGCATGAGGACAAAATCTCATCACATGCTTCGAAAAAGAAATCTGCCACTCCTTGAGAATGATCACGGCAAAGGCAAGTGAAGAAGCAAGCTTTGTCTTCATTCATCCTTACATGCACACCTTTGATCCCCATAGTGTCTAGTTGCATCTTAGCCTATCATTGCTCAAACGTACCACCTCAAGCCATGCACATGACCGAATCACTCCAACCTTGGAAACTTCATTCCCTTCATCACTCCTCAACATAACAAGCTCGGTTCAACATTTCTCTTGCTTTAAACTCCAACCATTTAAACTTCCCTTCATCATTTCTTGTCATAGCAAGTTCGGTCTCAATCTCTTCTTGCTCTAAACACACATCAAATTCTCCAACATTCTTCACACTCCCTCTAACCTCACAAAACTCAACCAACCAAGTGATCATGGCCTCTTCCTCAAGAACCAAACGAAGAAAAGGGAAAGATCCCATGGTGGAGGAAGACACACATGAATATGACCAATAGAGATTCAAGTCTTGGTACCATCAAATGCAAATTGAATGGATGAACGAGAAAAAGATCTATCCTGAAATTCCACTCTTGTTGCCGGATGATGGATGCCAAGAAATGAAGGACAAAATTCGAAAGAGGAGGTGGGAGGAACTTGCATCACCAGCCACCCGAATCAATGCCAATATCATAAGAGAGTTCTATGCAAATGTCTCAAGGCTTGACATGCGTGAGCCCCCAACGTACAAGAGCTATGTGCGGGGGGTGGAAGTAGACTTTAGCTCAGATGCAATCAAGAAAGTCTTGGGACTAAAGTCAGTCCGCTTTAGTGAACCGGGATACCAACAAAGATTGAATGAAGATCAAGATTATGATGAGATTGCGAGAGATATTTGTATGGAGAACTCAGAGTGGGAAGGAGATGACAAGAACAAATATAAGTATCTGAAGAGATGTAACCTCACTCCGGAAGCAAAAGGATGGTATGAGTTGATGAAAAGATCAATTCTGGGCACAGTGAACACCTCAAAAGTTAACAGGGAAAGAGCCGTGATGTTGCATTGCATCATTGTGGGAGGAGAGATAAGAGTTCATGAAATCCTTGCAAAAGACATTCAAAAGCTGGCTGAGAAGAATTTGGCCGGATCTTGGATGTACTATCCGAGTACCATTTGGAGGTTGTGTGCAAAGGCTAAAGTTCCAATGGAAGAGGAGAATCCAATGTGGTTAAGCCAAGGCATGCCTATAACCATTGAAAGAATGATGATGCCCCCTGAAGCACATCAAGGCCGAAGACCACATGGAAGAAGGGAAAGAGAGGAACCAATGGAGGGAGAAGAATTACAAGAGGAAGAAGAGCCACAAGAGGAGGAGGAACAGCAACACACTCCTCTACATAACAATCTGGACATGGCTCAAATGCAGGAAGCAATTGGAAGAATATCACAACAGTACATGAGAATTCAAGAAAGGCAAGAGGAATATCATTCACTCTACATGAAAAACCAACAAGCACAAGAAGAACGGGAGCTAAGAATGATGAACAAACAAAGTGAATTCGAGTCAAGATTCCTTGTGATGCAAGAAGAACATGCTTTTCAATCTCATGAATCATTTGGAAAGTTGGAACAAATGCAAGCTGAAAATTTGAGGGCTCTCAAAGAGTTCACAACACTCCAAGATGCAAGGTATGAAGTACAAGCCGATTACAACATCAATAGCCAAATCAAACTAAACTATATTGGAGAACATTTGCACAAAATGGATCCGGCTTTCCCAACTTTTGATGAATTTTTCAAAAAGAGAAGTGAGGTAGAGGTAAGCAATGCTATGAGACTTGAAGATAGAGTAGAGGAAGCAATGAATAGAGCTGGGTTCTGGCGGGATCAACAGACAACAGACATGGACACAGGGAGCACCAGCAACCAGGTGTATGAAAGAAGAAAGAAAAAGCATGACAAATAAAAGGTGGACTTGATCCATATTCAACACTAAGAAAGCATGCATTGTGTCTATTTTAAGTGGTCCTTGCATCTTTAAGTAGTTGTCATAATTAATAGTCTTTGCATTTTGTTTGTTTCTCTTAGAATAAGTAAGCTAGTCTATGTGTGTGCTTGTGTGTTTACTTTCACTTAACAAAAAGCATGCTTTGTCCCCTGCATTTTCAATTCAATAAAAGAAATGTTTGAATGTGAAGTGAGATAGTTTTCTGTTAGATAGAAGTAGAATAAAAGTAAGTGGTGGTATGTGTGTGATTGTATAATAGCTCACCTTTAATGAATAAGAACACTAGGATGTCTCCTCTTAAGTAGAAAGTAGCTACTGTCTATGAATCTCAATTAAAAAAAAATCCTTGGTTAAAAAGAAAAACAAAAAGAAAGAAAAAAAGGGAGAAAAAGAAATAGCCAAGAAGTGGCAGAACAAAAGAAAAACAAAAAGAAACAAAGCTGGACACCAATAGCTTGAACCTTAGAATATATGCCTGTGGTGTCTTTGTATTAGGATCTGCTTGGATTATTAAGCTCTTTGGAGTGGATCAACACTTGATGACTTGGGTTAACTAACCCGGGATCATCAGCTGAAAGTCCACTATCAAGAGCAACCTAACTACAAGGCATTTAGCAGCCCAAAGAGGTGCTGGGCATCAATGTTCTAAGAAGGAATGTGAGCCAAGTGTCTATAGTGAATAATGTGTCAAGTATAAAGAAAAGGAAATGAACTTGCTACACATGACACTCAATTAAAGCTTATGAACAAAGTAATAGCCAAGGATAAAGGAATAATGAGAAGTCATAGCAGTATGTTGCTTGAAGCTTGAAGGAGACTTTCTAGGCCTAGGAGTCAATAAGAAGTGAGTATTTACATAGCCACACAAAATCCCATGAACTATCAATAATACTCTGCTAGCATGAACATCCTCTTCCATTTCATCCTTTCTTCTCAATAAATCTTTTCTTGCTTGGGGACAAGCAAGCTTTAAGTTTGGTGTTGTGATGACAAGTCATCTTAGCCTAGTTTCACTAGTCTTTTTCTTTTGTTTTCACTTGAATTGTGCACTTTCTTGAGCTACAAGTAAGCTAATATGGGTAAATTTTCATGCTTCCTTTGATTTAATCAACCATGTATGAATTCATGCTATGTCATGAGGTTTTATGCTATAATTGTCACATATTACGATAAAATGAATATCTCATGATTTTAAGCATAGCTTTGATGTGTTTGGTTGATTAATGATAGGTGAAGAAAGCTTGGAGAAAGGTTGAAGCAAGAAGGAATGGCTAGGAGTAAAGAGAGGACAATGGAATAAGTGAAAATGAACCAGGAAGCAAAAAGCTAGAGTAAAAGTTAGCCTCAAACTTTTGCACAAACTTTTGGGTGAAAAGTTAGCCCCAACGTCAGCCCCTAACTTTTGGGCTAACGTTGGCACATGAAAGTTACTCCCTGGGCACCAAAAGTTTGCGCCAACGTTAGCCCCTAACTTTGTGGCTAACGTTGGCATGAGAAAAACACTCCCTGGGCACCAAAAGTTTGTGCCAACGTTAGCCCCTAACTTTGTGGCTAACGTTGGCATGAGAAAAACACTCCCTGGCCACCAAAAGTTTGCGCCAATGTTAGCCTCTAACTTTTGGGCTAACGTTGGCACATGAACAATACAAAGGGGGAGCAAGAGTTTGCGCCAACGTTAGCCTCTAACTTCTGGGCTAACGTTGGCGCCATAAGTACACATAAGGAGGCCAACGTTGGAGCAAAAGTTAGACCCCTAACTTTTGCCCCAACGTGGATAGCAGCAAAGCATGGAGGCTGATAGTAAAAGTTAGAGTAAAAGTTAGCCTCAAACTTTTACTCAAACTTTTGCAAAACTCCAACCCGGTTCAATTGGTTCACTTTGGTTCCTCTCCAAACTCCAAGAGCAATCAACCAAGGCCTCTCTCAACCCAATTCCACCAAGAGCAAAGGCCCAACTCAAGGCTTGAAGATCATTTGAAGAAAGTGTATAAATAGGATAGAATTCAAGTTTTTGGGAAGCTTCCCTTTTAGTTTTTCAGAATAGCTTTCTTTTAAATTTGGCTTAGAGCTCACTTTTACATTTCTTAGCATTGTTGTTTTAATTCAAGAGAATTTGGGAGGAGAATTTATCTCTCTTCTTCCTTGTTCTTGCCCAGCATTCTTTACATTTCTTGTCTTGGATCTTGGGTGGAGAATTGAAGAAATTCTGTTTCAATCTCACCTTGGGATCTTGTTTAATTTTCTGCTTAATTGAATTTCAGTTTCGGTCACTTGCTTCTTCATCTACTTTCTTTGCAATCTACAATCTCTTTTGCATTTGTTCTTGTTGGATCTGGGAAGGCACTGAGATCTAGACTTGGTTTTCTAGTCTCTTGGGTCCTGAGATTCGGATTTCCCATTTCCCACTCCCTATTTACTGTTTTCATGCTTATTTACATTTCTGTTTTGAGATCCGGTTTGATTCAAGACATCCTTTACTTCTCTGTTTGTTGCAATTTACTTTTCCTTGTTTAATTCCTGCAAATCCAACTCCCAATTCCCTTTACAAATCAAGCAATTTACATTTCTTGCGTTCTAAGTTTCTGCCATTTAATTTCTTGTTCTTTAAGATTCAGCACTTTAAATTCCAGTTCTCTTTAATTTCATGCCAATTACTCATTCCCTTTTACTTTCTATGCAATTTAAATTCTGCAAATCACAAATCTCTCAACCAAATCTTGATTCGCTTGACTAAATCAACCACTAAACTAAAATTGCTCAATCCTTCAATCCCTGTGGGATCGACCTCACTCCCGTGAGTTATTATTACTTGATGCGACCCGGTGCACTTGCCGGTTAGATTTGGGTGTTTTGGAGAAATTCGTTTCTTCGCAAAAATATCCCATCATGTTTTTGGCGCCGTTGCCGGGGATTGATTAGATTGACAATGATTAAGTGAGGTGGTGATCTAGATCTAGCATTTTTTTCTTTTTATTTTCTGTTCTTTTAATTTTCAATTAACCCACTAACTGTTTGAATTTTTGCTTAAGCTAACTAAAACTTCATTCTAGCAATAGATTGAAGTGTCACTAGTTTGTGTGTTTCTTATGTTCTGCTTGTATGTCAGGTACAAGAAGAAATACACCCATCTTTCATGAACAAGACGAAAGAACTCTTAGAAGGTTAAGAAGAGCTGAAAGAGGGAAAAATATTGTTGGAGAAGAGGAATCAGAAGAAGAATTCCAAGATATGGAGGAACATTCAACCAATCCACCAGGTGGAGCAGACAACAACAATAACAATCCACCCCAGAGGAGAGTTCTGGCCTCCTATACCTTTGCAAATGCTAGACATTATGGAAGCAGCATTCTCACCCCTAATGTCAATGCAAATAACTTTGAATTAAAGCCACAACTCATTACATTGGTCCAAAACAACTGCTCGTTTGGGGGAGGACCACTGGAGGATCCAAATCAACATCTGTCTACCTTCTTAAGGATTTGTGACACTGTCAAGTCCAATGGCGTGAATCCTGAGACCTACAAGCTTCTGCTGTTCCCGTTCTCATTAAGGGACAAGGCCGCACAATGGCTTGAAACTTTTCCTCAAGGAAGCATCACTAGCTGGGATGATTTGGTGACTAAATTTCTAGCCAAATTCTATCCACCTCAAAGGGTTAACAGGCTGAAAACCGAGGTACAAACATTCACACAATTGGATGCTGAAAATCTGTATGAAGCATGGGAGAGATACAAGGCTCTGCTGAGGAAATGTCCACCAGAAATGTTCACTGAGTGGGACAAGCTACAGAACTTCTATGAAGGACTCACCCTAAAGGCTCAAGAATCACTTGACCACTCAGCTGGAGGTTCCTTGCAACTCATGAAAACTGCAGAGGAAGCTCAAAATCTCATTGATATGGTGGCTAACAACCAATATTTCTTTGCTCATCAAAGAAACCGCCAACCATCACAAAGAAGAGGAGTAATGGATCTAGAAGGAGTGGACTCAATCTTGGCTCAAAATAAGATGATGCAGCAGCAAATTCAACAACAATTTGAGCAAATGGCCAAGAGGATTGATAGTCTCCAAGTTGCAGCAGTTAACACTAGCCAACCATTAACCACATGGGGACAGAGTGAAGAAAATCAAGAAGAACAACAACAAGAGCAAGTACAGTATATGCACAACCAAGGACCAAATGAAGTGTATGGTGATACATACAATCCATCCTGGAAGAACCACCCAAACCTCAGATGGGGAGATAATCATACCCAAAACCAACAACCATGGCAGAGGAACTCAAACCAAAATAACCCAAGAAGCAACCAAAACCACAACCAGCAGCAGACCAACTAAAACCCCTACAGAAAACCTCAAAACAACTACCCCAACCCCAACCAGTACCAATCCAATAACCAACCCACCAACCAAAATGCCTATCATCCACCACCCACATCTCATAACCCACCTCAAGTATCACCTGAAGCCCAGAGAATCACTAACTTGGAGGCCGTGATAGACAAAATGTTGAAACACCAGGAAATGGTAACCAAGAATCAGGAAGCATCCCTGAAAAGCCTAGAGAGACAGATGGGGCAAATCTCCAAGCAGATTTCTCTTGAGAGACCTTCAAGCTCACTGCCAAGTGACACAATCCCAAATCCTAAGGAAGAATGCAAGGCAATACAATTAAGGAGTGGGAGAACATTGATAAGCAATAATGACACTACTAAAAAGCAAGTAGAGAGCAGCAAAAGACCAATAGAAGAGGAGCAGCCAACACACACAGAGGAAGCCAATGACGATGATGCAATGGCAAGCAAGGAAGCCTCAAAGCAAACTCAAGCAAAGGAGGAACAACCAAAAATTCCAAAAAAAGGGAATGAAGCAGTTGAAAAGCCAACCAAGAATCAAAAGCAACAAGTAGAGAAAACCTTTGTACCTCCACTGCCATATCCCCAGAGGTTCAACAAAGAAACCAAGGACCAGCATTTTCACAAGTTCCGTGAAACTTTCAAAAAACTAGAAATCAATATTCCTTTTGCTGAAGCACTTGAGCAAATGCCTCTGTATGCCAAGTTTTTGAAGGAGCTTATCAACAAGAAAAGAAATTGGGATGAGAAAGAAACCATACTGCTCACTGAGGAATGCAGGGCTTTGATTCAAAAAGGGTTTCCCCCTAAGCTTGAAGATCCAGGGAGCTTTTTGCTACCTTGCACCATTGGGGAATTAACCATCACTAAAGCAATGTGCGATCTAGGAGCAAGTATCAACTTAATACCATCCTCCTTGGTAAAAAAGCTGCATATAAAGGAAGTTAAACCAGTACAAATATCTCTAGAGCTAGTAGATAAGTCAACAGTATACCCCAGGGGTATGATTGAAAACCTGCTGGTCAAGGTGGACAACTTCATATACCCTGCAGATTTTGTGGTTCTAGATTCAGAAGGGGATGATGGTGATTCTATTATTCTGGGGAGGCCATTCTTGGCCACTGCTAGAGCTATCATAGACATAGAGGAAGGAGAATTAACTCTTAGAATGCATGATAAAAGTGTCACTCTGAAGGTATTACCAGAGGCACAATTTAGCAAGGAGAAGAAAGACTGTATGAAAATTGACAAGGGAGAATCACAGTTGAAGGAAGAAAATGACAAAGAGAGTCACAGCAACATCCCAAGGCTAAGGATTGTGCAGACTGATGAAGAGGCCCAAGAGGATATTGGAGTATTAGCCACTGAGAAGAGAGGTCCCCAAGGGAAGCCTACGGCCAGAAAAGAAAGATCAACAAAAGGAAAGATGAAACGGAGAAACAAAACAAAAAGGGGTTGGAAGAACAGGAAGATCCCAACAGAGGGGCTTTCCAAAGGTGACAAAGTGCAACTAATATATCAACAGTTGGGGGCAAACCAACAAACTGAGGACTACTACACTGTCAGCAACATACTCTCATTAGAGCATGCTGAAATTGAACTCCAGGGAACAAAGAAGAGGATCACAGTCAGGGGAGACAAATTGAGGCTCTACAAGCACCAACCACCATAAAAGAAAAGCCTCAATGTCAAGCTAATGACAATAAAAGAGCGCTCCATGGGAGGCAACCCATGATTTAAGATTCATGTCATTTTAAATTCAATAAGTTATGATCATTTGAGCATGAATTCTTTTCTCTTTTCATGAACATGTCCATTGACTGCATGCACTGTTTTGAAACATATGCTGAGAATTCTAAGTTTGGTGTGCCTTCAAGCACACTAAACCAACGTTACAAATAATTCTGTTTTGCAAGCTTAGAGTGTCTTGACAAAGCATATGGCCAAACACTAAAGTTTGGTGTCCACATAGCTTCATGAAAATTAGAAATTCATGCATCAATAATCATACAATTGTTGTTTTCCAAAATCTTATAAATGAAAAAAAAAATTTCTTATTCGGTAATGAAGGCATCAATTGTGATGTACCCTTTGACAAGAAACAAGTTTGGTGTTCATCAAACTTTGATGCACCAATTTAGGGACACAATTGACCCTTCATGAAAAAAAAAAGAGAGAAAAAGAAAATTAGGTTGAAAGCAATTCTTATAAACATTTAACTAAGAGTGACATTGGGATTTCACTAATTGGAGGAAGAGACACAATTTCTTCATACATGACCAAACATTAAGTTTGGTGTCCTCCAAAGATGAGTCACGGTTCAATTGGATATAAGAATTGATGATTCATATAATATTAATAAAAGGAATACTCTTGCCACAGTTGGACAAAACTAATGTATGTTGTGATGACTAGGTGGTCAAAGAATCTTCAATGAAAGAGACAAGACAAAGGAAAGCATAGCATGAGGACAAAATCTCATCACATGCTTCGAAAAAGAAATCTGCCACTCCTTGAGAATGATCACGGCAAAGGTAAGTGAAGAAGCAAGCTTTGTCTTCATTCATCCTTACATGCACACCTTTGATCCCCATAGTGTCTAGTTGCATCTTAGCCTTTCATTGCTCAAACGTACCACCTCAAGCCATGCACATGACCGAATCACTCCAACCTTGGAAACTTCATTCCCTTCATCACTCCTCAACATAACAAGCTCGGTTCAACATTTCTCTTGCTTTAAACTCCAACCATTTAAACTTCCCTTCATAATTTCTTGTCATAGCAAGTTCGGTCTCAATCTCTTCTTGCTCCAAACACACATCAAATTCTCCAACATTCTTCACACTCCCTCTAACCTCACAAAACTCAACCAACCAAGTGATCATGGCCTCTTCCTCAAGAACCAAACGAAGAAAAGGGAAAGATCCCATGGTGGAGGAAGACACACATGAATATGACCAATAGAGATTCAAGTCTTGGTACCATCAAATGCAAATTGAATGGATGAACGAGAAAAAGATCTATCCTGAAATTCCACTCTTGTTGCCGGATGATAGATGCCAAGAAATGAAGGACAAAATTCGAAAGAGGAGGTGGGAGGAACTTGCATCACCAGCCACCCGAATCAATGCCAATATCATAAGAGAGTTCTATGCAAATGTCTCAAGGCTTGACATGCGTGAGCCCCCAATGTACAAGAGCTATGTGCGGGGGGTGAAAGTAGACTTTAGCTCGGATGCAATCAAGAAAGTCTTGGGACTAAAGTCAGTCCGCTTTAGTGAACCGGGATACCAACAAAGATTGAATGAAGATCAGGATTATGATGAGATTGCGAGAGATATTTGTATGGAGTACTCAGAGTGGGAAGGAGATGACAAGAACAAATATAAGTATCTGAAGAGATGTAACCTCACCCCGGAAGCAAAAGGATGGTATGAGTTGATGAAAAGATCAATTCTGGGCACAGTGAACACCTCAGAAGTTAACAGGGAGAGAGCCGTGATGTTGCATTGCATCATTGTGGGAGGAGAGATAAGAGTTCATGAAATCCTTGCAAAAGACATTCAAAAGCTGGCTGAGAAGAATTCGGCCGGATCTTGGTTGTACTATCCGAGTACCATTTGGAGGTTGTGTGCAAAGGCTAAAGTTCCAATGGAAGAGGAGAATCCAATGTGGTTAAGCCAAGGCATGCCTATAACCATTGAAAGAATGATGATGCCCCCTGAAGCACATCAAGGCCGAAGACCACATGAAAGAAGGGAAAGAGAGGAACCAATGGAGGGAGAAGAATTACAAGAGGAAGAAGAGCCACAAGAGGAGGAGGAATAGCAGCACACTCCTCTACATAACAATCTGGACATGGCTCAAATGCAGGAAGCAATTGGAAGATTATCACAACAGTACATGAGAATTCAAGAACGGCAAGAGGAATATCATTCACTATACATGAAAAACCAACAAGCACAAGAAGAACGGGAGCTAAGAATGATGAACAAACAAAGTGAATTCGAGTCAAGATTCCTTGTGATGCAAGAAGAACATGCTTTTCAATCTCATGAATCATTTGGAAAGTTGGAACAAATGCAAGCTGAAAATTTGAGGGCTCTCAAAGAGTTCACAACACTCCAAGATGCAAGGTATGAAGTACAAGCCGATTACAACATCAATAGCCAAATCAAACTAAACTATATTGGAGACATTTGCACAACATGGATCCGGCTTTCCCAACTTTTGATGAATTTTTCAAAAAGAGAAGTGAGGTAGAGGTAAGCAATGCTATGAGACTTGAAGATAGAGTAGAGGAAGCAATGAATAGAGCTGGGTTCTGGCGGGATCAACAGACAACAGACATGGACACAGGGAACACCAGCAACCAGGTGTATGAAAGAAGAAAGAAAAAGCATGACAAATAAAAGGTGGACTTGATCCTTATTCAACACTAAGAAAGCATGCATTGTGTCTGTTTTAAGTGGTCCTTGCATCTTTAAGTAGTTGTCATAATTAATAGTCTTTGCATTTTGTTTGTTTCTCTTAGAATAAGTAAGCTAGTCTATGTGTGTGCTTGTGTGTTTACTTTCACTTAACAAAAAGCATGCTTTGTCCCCTGCATTTTCAATTCAATAAAAGAAATGTTTGAATGTGAAGTGAGATAGTTCTCTGTTAGATAGAAGTAGAATAAAAGTAAGTGGTGGTATGTGTGTGATTGTATAATAGCTCACCTTTAATGAATAAGAACACTAGGATGTCTCCTCTTAAGTAGAAAGTAGCTACTGTCTATGAATCTCAATTAAAAAAAAAAATCCTTGGTTAAAAAGAAAAACAAAAAGAAAGAAAAAAAGGGAGAAAAAGAAATAGCCAAGAAGTGGCAGAACAAAAGAAAAACAAAAAGAAACAAAGCTGGACACCAATAGCTTGAACCTTAGAATATATGCCTGTGGTGTCTTTGTATTAGGATCTGCTTGGATTATTAAGCTCTTTGGAGTGCATCAACACTTGATGACTTGGGTTAACTAACCCGGGATCATCAGCTGAAAGTCCACTATCAAGAGCAACCTAACTACAAGGCATTTAGCAGCCCAAAGAGGTGCTGGGCATCAATGTTCTAAGAAGGAATGTGAGCCAAGTGTCTATAGTGAATAATGTGTCAAGTATAAAGAAAACGAAATGAACTTGCTACACATGACACTCAATTAAAGCTTATGAACAAAGTAATAGCCAAGGATAAAGGAATAATGAGAAGTCATAGCAGTATGTTGCTTGAAGCTTGAAGGAGACTTTCTAGGCCTAGGAGTCAATAAGAAGTGAGTATTTACATAGCCATACAAAATCCCATGAACTATCAATAATACTCTGCTAGCATGAACATCCTCTTCCATTTCATCCTTTCTTCTCAATAAATCTTTTCTTGCTTGGGGACAAGCAAGCTTTAAGTTTGGTGTTGTGATGACAAGTCATCTTAGCCTAGTTTCACTAGTCTTTTTCTTTTGTTTTCACTTGAATTGTGCACTTTCTTGAGCTACAAGTAAGCCAATATGGGTAAATTTTCATGCTTCCTTTGATTTAATCAACCATGTATGAATTCATGCTATGTCATGAGGTTTTATGCTATAATTGTCACATATTACGATAAAATGAATATCTCATGATTTTAAGCATAGCTTTGATGTGTTTGGTTGATTAATGATAGGTGAAGAAAGCTTGGAGAAAGGTTGAAGCAAGAAGGAATGGCTAGGAGTAAAGAGAGGACAATGGAATAAGTGAAAATGAACCAGGAAGCAAAAAGCTAGAGTAAAAGTTAGCCTCAAACTTTTGCACAAACTTTTGGGTGAAAAGTTAGCCCCAACGTTAGCCCCTAACTTTTGGGCTAACGTTGGCACATGAAAGTTACTCCCTGGGCACCAAAAGTTTGCGCCAACGTTAGCCCCTAACTTTGTGGCTAACGTTGGCATGAGAAAAACACTCCCTGGGCACCAAAAGTTTGCGCCAACGTTAGCCCCTAACTTTGTGGCTAACGTTGGCATGAGAAAAACACTCCCTGGCCACCAAAAGTTTGCGCCAACGTTAGCCTCTAACTTTTGGGCTAACGTTGGCACATGAACAATACAAAGGGGGAGCAAGAGTTTGCGCCAACGTTAGCCTCTAACTTCTGGGCTAACGTTGGCGCCATAAGTACACATAAGGAGGCCAACGTTGGAGCAAAAGTTAGACCCCTAACTTTTGCCCCAACGTGGATAGCAGCAAAGCATGGAGGCTGATAGTAAAAGTTAGAGTAAAAGTTAGCCTCAAACTTTTACTCAAACTTTTGCAAAACTCCAACCCGGTTCAATTGGTTCACTTTGGTTCCTCTCCAAACTCCAAGAGCAATCAAGCAAGGCCTCTCTCAACCCAATTCCACCAAGAGCAAAGGCCCAACTCAAGGCTTGAAGATCATTTGAAGAAAGTGTATAAATAGGATAGAATTCAAGTTTTTGGGAAGCTTCCCTTTTAGTTTTTCAGAATAGCTTTCTTTTAAATTTGGCTTAGAGCTCACTTTTACATTTCTTAGCATTGTTGTTTTAATTCAAGAGAATTTGGGAGGAGAATTGATCTCTCTTCTTCCTTGTTCTTGCCCAGCATTCTTTACATTTCTTGTCTTGGATCTTGGGTGGAGAATTGAAGAAATTCTGTTTCAATCTCACCTTGGGATCTTGTTTAATTTTCTTCTTAATTGAATTTCAGTTTCGGTCACTTGCTTCTTCATCTACTTTCTTTGCAATCTACAATCTCTATTGCATTTGTTCTTGTTGGATCTGGGAATGCACTGAGATCTAGACTTGGTTTTCTAGTCTCTTGGGTCCTGAGATTCGGATTTCCCATTTCCCGCTCCCTGTTTACTATTTTCATGCTTATTTACATTTCTGTTTTGAGATCCGGTTTGATTCAAGACATCCTTTACTTCTCTGTTTGTTGCAATTTACTTTTCCTTGTTTAATTCCTGCAAATCCAACTCCCAATTCCCTTTACAATTCAAGCAATTTACATTTCTTGCGTTCTAAGTTTCTGCCATTTAATTTCTTGTTCTTTAAGATTCAGCACTTTAAATTCCAGTTCTCTTTAATTTCATGCCAATTACTCATTCCCTTTTACTTTCTATGCAATTTAAATTCTGCAAATCACAAATCTCTCAACCAAATCTTGATTCGCTTGACTAAATCAACCACTAAACTAAAATTGCTCAATCCTTCAATCCCTGTGGGATCGACCTCACTCCCGTGAGTTATTATTACTTGATGCGACCCGGTGCACTTGCCGGTTAGATTTGGGTGTTTTGGAGAAATTCGTTTCTTCACAAAAATATCCCATCAATCATCCATAAAAACCTCCATACAGTCCTCAATAAGATCATAGAAGAGACTCATCATGCACCTCTTGAAAGTAGCTGGTGCATTGCACAAGCCAAAGGGCATTCTCTTGTAGCATAAGTCCCAAAAGGACATGTAAAAGTGGTCTTTTCCTAATCCTCAGGAGCTATATGAATCTGGAAATAACCTGTGTAACCATCTAAAAAATAATAATGCGATTTACTTGACAGACGATTGACGTCGGGATTTCTACCAGTAAAGAGATTCATAGAAACAATTGCGTTGTACATATAGTCTCTAAACCGACAAAAATCCCTTTGTACAAATGTTTTGGGTGTCACAAGTAACTGCGAGGAAGTATGTTCTTATTATTGGCTATAATGGTTGTAATCGGGGTTTAGAAGATGAGAAGCAAGTAATTTAAATGACAAGTAAAGTGAATGGCAATTAAAATAAATAAATACTGTAAAGCAGACTTTTGGCAAGGTAAGAGAAGTTGGAGGTCCAACGTAGTTACCTCTCTCAACTATAATGAAAGTTGAATCTAAACTCCACTTGGTCAACCTTTACTAGGGCAAAGAAAAGTCAGGGGACTAATTAAATTGACCTTTGAATCCTATTTATTTCCTAAGAAAAGGTTGGGATTTCTTAAGTCAGCTCAATTATCAAGATAACGATTATCAGTTATGTTGAGTTTAATAACTGTTGAGTTACTGAATTCTTAACCAGGGCCAAAAGGGGAAAAAGTAAAATTGCTGGAATAATAAAAATATCCTTAGATGGGAAGCAATGGTAATTTGAATCAAAGAGAACAATCATAAACTGAAAATACCTCAATTATTATTAATTCAAATAACAGTCTGTAACATGGAAGAATTCATAGATTCAATTATAAAGATAAATAGCCAACTCAGATACTGAAATAAATAAATAAAGTGAAAGGAAAGTTTAAAACAAAGAAATATAAAACCTGGATTGAGAGTCACTCTTAAAACAAGAAGAAATCCTAAATCCTAAGAGAGAGAGAGAGAAGATCTCCCTCTCAACTAAATCTAAATCATTGAAAAATAAAATATGCGAGCTCTCATTGAATGGGTGCATTCCCACACTTTATAACCTCTGGTCTATGCTGTCTGTACTTGGATCTGGGCTAAAAAGGGCTTCAGAAATCGCTGGGGGCGCATTCTATAAATTCTGATACGTGGCCTCTGTCACGCGTCCGCGTGGGTCACGTGGTCGCGTCATTAGGAGCTTTTCCTTGCCACGTGGTCGCGTCAGTCATGTGACCACGTCATGCACGTTCTGCTTATGTCGCGCGGTCGCGTCAGTCATACGGCCGCGTCGCTGCATCTTCGCTTCTGGCACGCGATCGCGTCATCCATGCGATCGCGTGGACACCAGTTTCCTTAAAGCTTTGTTTTGCCTTCTCCTTCCATTTTTGTATGTTTCCTTTTCCATCCTTTAAGTCATTCTGCCTTAGAAAATCTGAAACTACTCAACACACTAATCACGGCATTGAATGGAAATAAAGGTAATTAAATTAATTAATTTTTAAAGCTTAGGAAACATGTTTTTCACAATATGACATAATAAGGAAGGGAAAGTAAAACCATGCAATTAATGTGAATAAAGCAGGTGAAGGATTATATAAATCACTCAAATTAAGCACAAAAGAACTCATGAAATATGGGTTTATCAACCTCCCCACACTTAAATACTAGCATGTCCTCATGCTAAATCCAAGGTAAATAATTAAGGTTAAAGTGATGGAATGTCATGCAATGCAACCTAATTTAAATGCAACTACCTAATTGAATGATGCATCATGCAACTCTAATTTATTCACTCATATATAAAGCTTACATGTAGTCAAGTTAATTCACATTCTCAAGGAGTCATGTATATATATAGCCAACCCTTAAATAATAAAGTAATTTAGCAAATGAGATGGGAAAGAAAACATTGTACAAACTTGCAAAACAATTAGTAAATTTAAGCATTGATATATGTTGATGAGTTATTGAACCCTCACTGGATTTTGTGTTTACTCTCTAGTCACTCAGTGTTTATTGGGTTTATTCACTCTATTTTTCTTTTTTATTCTTACTTTCTATAACTTTGTTCTTCATCTAACCAATCAACAATTATAGAATATAGTCATACCAAAAAGCCATGAGGTCTTTAATTGAGGTTGTAATGGGGCCAAGGTAAAGGTAAGGATATATGTATAGGGTTAAGTGAGCTAATAAGTGAATCCTTAATTAGACTAAGATCTCACCTAACATACATATTTAGCAAGATAAAACTTCTTTACCTATTCTCCCATATTATCCCACTTATTGCTACATGCTCATGTTTCACTTTTTATTTTTATTCCATGTGCATTGTTTTTATTTTGCATTAGGAAATTTCTTTTGTATCCCCTTTTATTTAGATGATGAAAAATAACTCTTTTTTTAATGCACATGGTAATTGAATCACTTAGATTTTCTCATGAGCATGCTTCCCAAATTTTATTTTATTCCTTTTAACTTCTCTACCTTTTGTTTCTATCATCCATGTTCCCAAAAGGTTTCCCACATTTAACTCTATTCATGATTTTCTATCTTAAGCTAACCAAGGATTTACTTGGGATTTTCTTTTGTTTTTCTGCTTAAGGCTAGTAATTTGGCTAAATAGAATAAAGGGGTTTTAAAAGGCTCAAGGGGGCTAACAAGGGTGATGTAAAAGGTAGGCTAATTTGGGGTAAGTGAGCTAAAATCAAATGATGGCCTCAATCATTCTCTTGGTATGTATCTATTCTATATTCTATAATTGGACATATAGATTAAAGCAAAGGAAAGAACATCAGAATAAAAAGAAATGAAACACACTGAAATGAAATTATGGTTTGATTGCAACCATACAATTAAGCTCAAGACTCACAGGCTGTGTGTTCTCTAACTCAAGCATCATATATCATTTATATATTGTATGCAGGTTTAGTTAAAAATTCCCATTATTCTCATAAAAAAAATTATTTAGGGTAGCTTTTAAAGTTTTAATGTTCCTCCTTGATGAAATGTTGTCAGCTTAACTACATCATGTAATGCTATATATAAGGTTTGTGGATTTAAATCTGGTATGTTCAATTTCCTAGCTTACTTCTTTTTTATATTTTTCTATTTAAACTATACTATCTTATGCTAAAAAAAGGGTAAACTATACTAATTAATCCACTAATAAATCAGAATTGCAAACTAAACTAAATAACTAAAATAAACTAAATGGCTAAAATATGAACTAAAGATGCAAAATGCAGAAAATAGAGTAAAAATACATAAAAGCAATGTATAAGTACTCAGAAAATAACAGTAAAAGAAAAAGAGAAAAATACAGAAAAATATCCAAAATAAAAGAAAAAAGATATAGTAGTTCACCAAAATAAACGCCAGAGATGGCAACCTCCCTACACTTAAAAGGAAGCATCGTCCCCGATGCTCAATCAAGCCGGGTGTGAAGGAGTGTCATCACTGGGAGGGATGGTAGCTGGAGTCTCAGTGGTGGTGGTGGGCTGAGGGTCTGACTGCTGTGGAGGAGGTGCTGACTGGATTGGGATCTCAAGATCCGCAGCCTCAATCTGATGTGGGACCGCTGCCTGTGGTGCGGCTGGTACTGCCTCCTGGGGATGGGTCTCTGCCTCGGGTGCATCCGCCTTTTCCTCAGATGCCTTAGACGGTGTGTCGGGCTCAGAGGGATGTCACCGGATCGTATTATCAGCTTTAGGTGATCATAGCATCGCTTGTTGCGACGCTCTATCTGGTCAAGTCGTCGGAACAAGCGGTGCACCAGATGATAGACGGGATCTGTGGTAGGTAGAGGCGCAGTGGTGGTAGCAGGGGTAGGTGGTGCAGCAGTGGGGGAAGAGGGTACAGCAGACGGTGGGGCTGTCGCATCAGTAGCAGTGAATGGTGGTGGTCTGTGGCCCAAGGCTAAGAAGTTCCGGCTGTGCCAAATGATCTTCCTGCAATCCGCCGCTGGTGGTCTCTCATCGGCATCCTCCCATGGCACGTCAGCTCGACGGCCAAGCTGTGTAACTAGATATGGAAAAGGGAGGGTGCCTCGGACGTAGACCCTGGCCATATAGTGCCGAATGAAACGTGGCAGATAAAGGTCCTTACCCTTTAGCACACACTAAAGGAGGGTGATCATAGCAGCCGGGATCTCCGTCTCGTGAGTACTCGGCATCACATAATTACTCAAGATCTGATGCCATAACCGAGCCTCATCGTTTAAGTATGCTCTCTTGATCCCTCTAGGCATGGTAGTGTCCTAACCCATCTCCCAAGGAACTGTTGGGTCGAGAGCTATCCGTGCCTTCACAGCATCCCAATCAAACTGCATCTGGCGCATGTCCTCCTCAGCCTTTGAATAACCATCAGGCTGATCGGACTTGGCTGGGAGCCGGAGAATGTCCTCTAAGGCCTCCTCAGTGACCAGAATTTATTTTCCTCTCAGGTTCACTGCATCTAGGGTAGTGAGATAGTATTTGCAGTAGAATTCCCGTACCCAAGATGAATTGACCTCTGTCAGTGTTCTTTCCAGAAAGAACCAGCCCCTTTGCTTGATTTGCTCAGTGGTGTACTGCTGGAGTGCTTTCGGAATCTTCAGAGTTCGTTCCAGGTATAGATTTCTAGAGTTTGCAAAAGTCGGGTACTTTAGCTCACAGTACCGGTTTGCAAATTTTATAGGATCATTCGCAGGGAGCAGCTGGTCAGCTTTTTCCTACTGTGTGAAGTTCTTCTCCCGCCATGAAGAATCGTGCATTAGAGCAATGATGGACTGGGAGGAATCTCCTCTCTTGCGCTTGCCAGTAGCCTTGCCTTTTCCTTTCCTTTGTGATGCACACATCCTGAAAAACAGAAAACCAGTATATGGATAAAATAGGAAAGCAAATAGGTAATTAAACAAAGGAAACTCAAAGCGGTGAGGGAGAAATAGAATAAGGAAAATGAGTAAATGAAATGTGATTGAATTTATGTTAAATGGAAAAATAATCAATATGCCATGGTGAGAAAGTTTGAGGGAAGTGAAAATAATCAGAAAAGAGATTAAAAGGGTTAGTATGGTTAGAATTTGAACAAGAAATTAGTAAATTAAAATTAGTGAGTTAGTAAAGTGCGGGTTAAAGTAGGTGGCATAGAAAAATTCCATATAACAAGGATTCACAGGTAAGAATAGAAGTACTCATAATCGAACAAGGAAAACAGGGTGATGCTGATTCGAATAGAAATAAAGAAAGCAAAAATTGGAATCAGTGAATCACAAATGCAGTTTATGAACCAGGAAATCAAAGAGGATAAGAAAGTCTGCCATAGCATTCATGAAATGTTTTGGGTAAAGCAGAATAAAACAGAGTTCAGAAATGCCAAACCAAAACAAGAATGAAAACAATTTACAAAAAATTTGGGCAGCATTCCGGCTAAAATTGGATTGTCCCGGAAAATAAACAGCAATCATAGCAGTTCATATGAATTAAAAATGTGCTGCATTTACCAGTAATGAATAGAAACAGGAAAATTTAGAGTAACAATCAGCAATTGCAAGAAATCACAGCATATGAACGAGGTCACAAGAACAGCAGAATTGCAGTTATGATAAAACATAAACAGGAACAGTGCAAGTAAACAGACCTAGATCCACTAACCAGAGCATAAGCTAACTAACAACCTAAAAATCCACTACAGCATGCATATCTATCTATCCTAATGATGAACAGAAACGGAAAAAAGTACAAAAAAACGACGAACGGATAAAAGGGGATTGCGTTTTGCGGAACCTGGTAGGCGGGAAGGGTGGAACGGGGAAGAAGGTGGCTGCGACGGCGTCCGGCGCGGTGGCGGGGCACGGCATCGCGGTGGTGGCTGAGGGGGGCAGTGGCGGAGAGGGTTTAGGGGTGGTGATAGAAGAAGTGGGGTTGCGGGTGGGTGGCGGAGAGGGGGGGCGCGGCTGGATGGCCAGCGATGGTGGGCGGTGATCGCGGAGGGCAGTGGTGGAGAGGGGAGGAGAGAGGAAGAAGGGAGAAGAAGGGAGGGGAGGGGGTTGCGGCGGCGGCGTCCGGCGTGGCGGCGGCGTCTGGGTGGTGGCGCGGTGGCGGCTGGGTGGTGCTGGAGGAAGAAGGAGGAAGAAGAAGCAGAGAGGGAGAAGAGGGTTGGGGGTAGGGGGGCTGCGCGACTGATCGGGTTCGTGTGGCTGGGGGGTTATATTTTCGAATCCACGCGGCCGCGTGGGGCACGCGGTCGCGTGGTTTGGGTGAAAATGGGAGTGACGCGATCGCGTGGGGCGCGTGATCGATTGAAAGGGGGGAAAGAAGGGTGACGCGATCACGTGGGTCGCGCGATAGCGTCGCTGGAATTCGTGCTAAACGCGCGACTCCAGCACCGTTTTAGCGCAACTCTCTGTCTCCTTTTGGGGTGATGTGCAATCCATGCGACGCGATCGCGTCGCTCACGCGGTCGCGTGGGATTGGTATTGTGCAAGTGACGCGATCGCATGGGGCATGCGATCGCGTGGGCCAATTTGTGCGAAACGCACAAGGACCGCACGATTCCAGCCTAACTTTCTATTCGTTGGATCCTTATGCCGATATATATATTACGCGGCCGCATGGGTCACGCGGTCGCGCGGGTGGTGTTTTTCGCAATATGACGCGATCGCATGGGGCATGCGGTCGCGTCGTGCACCTTCTTTTTTTTTATGCATGAAAAATGCAGAATGCAATGATTAACATGAATGCTATGCTTGATTCCAGGTTTAATAAATTAAAATGAAAAAGGAAAAATGAAAGCAATTAACAAGAAATAAATTGAAAAAGAAGTGACCATACCATGGTGGGTTGTCTCCCACCTAGCACTTTTAGTTAAAGTCCTTAAGTTGGACATTGGAGGAGTATCCTGTTATGGTGGTTTATGTTTAAATTCGTCTAAAAATCTCCACCAGTGCTTGGAAAGCCAATAGCCTCCAGGGTCCCAAACTAAGCATGCAAAGCTTCTGAGCAGCTCCAAACAGATTTTCAGGCTCCCGGGACTACGAATGTCAGGATAGAGTCCAGGAGTCCAAGCCTTGCTTTTAAATCCGCCTCCGTCTTGATCTCCATGTTTCCATTCGGGCGGGTTAAAAAGTAGAATCTCACCTTGGTGACCAAACGTTTTCCGTGATCCATGTAATTGAGCATGATACCAATCCGTGTACTTCGAGGTGAAGCGTGGAACCTTATTGAACCTTGTGCACCAGCTCTGAGTACGAGCCATTTCTCTCTTACTCTTAAAGCCGTAGAGAGCTCTAAACTGGCCATCTGTTTCAAGCAAACCATATTCAAGTGAATAAGTAAAGTTATAAGTTAAGGATTGTACCCACTTGAAGCTTGTATTAGGTGGTAATGGCCTTGGGATAGGTGTTTTTGGTGGTTCTGCAAGTTCTGTTTCCTTGTGCTCTTCTGTGAATTCCTCCACTTCTTTACAGAGATCTTCAATTGTATCTGTGTCCTGGTCAAAGTCTTTTGTGTCTTCCTCAACACTTGAGTCATAGATTGGAGGTTGAGAGAAATCTACCTCCCCATCATCTTCATATTCACTTGGGGAAGATTCTTCGATCTCAGAGAGTTAGACTTGTGGATGCAAGTTCATCACTAAGAGAGTTAGACTTGTGACTATCATTATCGAGGGAATTTGTTTCTTGGATTATTCCGTCTGATTCTTCATAAATGACTTGCCTTGGAGAAATATCCTCCTTAGCATCAGCTGTAGTCTCCTTGACGGTGTTTTCCTCAATTCTGGATTCCCATGGAGGTTCAGCATCTCCTAGATCTTCAACCAACTCTTCTTCTTGAACAAAGACAGCTTCTTCTAATTGTTCTAGTACAAATTCATTCTCTGTCTTGTCCACTGGAGTTTCTGGTAGCTCCTTCATGATCTGCTCTTCATTGGGCTGTCCACATGGGCTGTGGCTAATCCTTGTGTATTTGAGCGCCTAGAAGCCCATTGAATTATCACTTGCTCCAGTTGTTGAATGGTTGTTTGAAATTTAATTACTGTTTCCCTTAGGCGATCCTCTGCTTCTCGGGTTGCTGGACTTGGACATCATACAAAGGAAAGTGGTGGTGGTTGGGAACGATCGGATTGGTATTGGGGTAAGGAAGGATCATATGGTGGCGAATGGTGAAGAGAAGCTTGTGAGTGTGGTGGTTTGAGGTTATGTTGAAAGGATGGTTTATATGCACGGGGTGGGGCTTGTTGGTAGTTACATGGTTGTCCACCATGTCTTTCAGCTGGGTTTGCACTGTAGAATGGTCTTTGTCCAGGATATCTCGGAGGGTGTTACTCCCAAGAGGGTTGATTAGATCCTCTTAGTTCCATCCATCCTTGATTGGTCTGACCTTGATGCACATTCCTGCTGTAACCTCTATTTCCTTTAACAACATTAGAACCATACTCAAAGCGAGAGGGATGAGAGTTCATAGTAGCAATTAAAGATAAAAAGGAAAAACAAAAATAAATAAACAAGCAAAAGAAAAATATTTACAATAACCAATAATAAGGCACACATTAGCAGTTCCCCGGCAATGGCACCATTTTGACGTCGGGATTTCTACTAGTAAAGAGATTCATAGAAATAGTTGTGTTGTAGATATAGTCTCTAAACCGACAAAAATCCCTTCGTACAAACGTTTTAGGTGTCACAAGTAACAAACCCCTTTAGAAATTGTTAACCGAGTATTCAAACCGCGGGTCGTCTTCTCAAGGAACTGCGAGGAAGTATGTTCTTATTATTGGCTATAAAGGTTGTAATCGGGGTTTAGAAGATGAGAAGCAAGTAATTTAAATGACAAGTAAAGTAAATGGCAATTAAAATAAATAAATACTGTAAAGCAGACTTTTGGCAAGGTAAGAAAAGTTGGAGGTCCAACGTAGTTATCTCTCTCAACTATAATGAAAGTTGAATCTAAACTCCACTTGGTCAACCTTTACTAGGGCAAAGGAAAGTCAGGGGACTAATTAAATTGACCTTTGAATCCTATTTATTTCCTAAGAAAAGGTTGGGATTACTTAAGTCAGCTCAATTAGCAAGATAACGATTATCAGTTATGTTGAGTTTAATAACTGTTGAGTTACTGAATTCTTAACCAGGGCCAAAAGGGGAAAAAGTAAAATTGCTGGAATAATAAAAATATCCTTAGATGGGAAGCAATGGTAACTTGAATCAAAGAGAACAATCATAAACTGAAAATACCTCAATTATTATTAATTCAAATAACAGTCTGTAACATGGAAGAATTCATAGATTCAATTATAAAGATAAATAGCCAACCCAGATACTGAAATAAATAAGTAAAGTGAAAGGGAAGTTTAAAACAAAGAAATATAAAACCTTGATTGAGAGTCACTCTTAAAATAAGAAGAAATCCTAAATCCTAAGAGAGAGAGAGAGAAGATCGCCCTCTCAACTAAATCTAAATCATTGAAAAATAAAATATGCGAGCTCTCTTTGAATGGGTGCATTCCCACACTTTATAACCTCTGGTATATGCTGTCTGTACTTGGATCTGGGCCAAAAAGGGCTTCAGAAATCGCTGGGGGCGCATTCTATAAATTCTGATATGTGGCCTCTGTCACGCGTCCGCGTGGGTCACGCGGTCGCGTCATTAGGAGCTTTTCCTTGCCACGCGGTCGCGTCAGTCATGCGGCCGCGTCGCTGCATCTTCGCTTGTGGCACGCGATCGCGTCATCCATGCGATCGCGTGGACACCAGTTTCCTTAAAGCTCCATTTTGCCTTCTCCTTCCATTTTTGTATGTTTCCTTTTCCATCCTTTAAGTCATTCTGCCTTAGAAAATCTGAAACTACTCAACACACTAATCACGGCATTGAATAGAAATAAAGGTAATTAAATTAATTAATTTTTAAAGCTTAGGAATCATGTTTTTCACAATATGACATAATAAGGAAGGGAAAGTAAAACCATGCAATTAATGTGAATAAGCAGGTGAAGGATTGGATAAATCACTCAAATTAAGCACAAAAGAACTCATGAAATATGGGTTTATCAGCGATCCAGCATTTGATCAATGAATGAGAGAGGATAGTGATCCTTACGGGTTGCTTGGTTGAGGCGTCTGTAATCAATGCAGACCCTCCAGGCGTTCTGAACTTTGGTTGTCAGGAGCTCTCCATGCTCATTCTTCACTGTAGTGACTCCAGACTTCTTTGGCACCACTTGTACTGGGCTTACCCATTTACTGTCTGAGATGGGATAGATGATGTCTGCCTCTAGTAGTCTGGTCACTTCCTTTTTGACAACCTCTAGGATAGTGGGGTTCAGTCTTCTCTGGGGTTGACGGACAGGTCTTGCTCCTTCTTCTAAAAATATCCTATGCTCACAGACTTGAGGATTGATGCCTACTATGTCTGCCAAATTCCAACCAATTGGCTTCTTGTGCCTCCTCAGCACACCAAGTAGCTGCTCTTCCTATTGAGAAGTGAGTTCCCTTGCAATGATAACCAGAAACTTATCCCCGTCTTCAAGGTAAGCATATTTGAGGTGTGGAAGAAGGGGTTTTAATTCTAACTTCTGATCATGTTCAGGCTCTGGGTTGTCTGGAGCTGGTAACAGTGGTAAGGCACTGTCATTGTCCTCTGAGAGTGTCCCCACACTTGGACCTTGTCCTGTGTGCTTCTCTTCAAATTCCTCCTGGTGAACTTCAGCCACGGTGTCATCTATAATGTCACACTTGAGGATAGAGTGATCTTCTGGAGGATGCTTCATAACTCCATTCAGATTGAAGATCACTACTCGGCCATCTATTTAAAAAGAGTATGTTCCTGAAAAAGCATCTAATTTAAACTTTGAGGTCTTCAGGAATTGTCTTCCGAGTAGGATTGATGATGGCTTGTCTGAGTCATTTTGGGGTATTTCCAGGATATAAAAATCAGTGGGGAACGTGAGTCCCTTAATGCCTACTAGTACATCTTCAGCAACTCCAACCACGGTAATAATGCTTTTATCTGCTAACACAAAATGAGCTGCCGACCTTTTTAAGGGAGGAAGCCTCAAAACGTCATATATAGACAAAGGCATTATACTTACACATGCTCCTAAATCACACATGCATTCAGAAATTATCACACCATCAATAGTACAATTAACTATACAAGGACCTGGGTCACTACACTTTTCAGGTAAACCTCCCATTAAAGCAGATATGGAACTTCCTAAAGGAATAGTTTCTAATTCATTAATTTTGTCCTTATGTATACATAAATCTTTTAGAAACTTAGCATACTTAGGTACCTGTTGAATAACATCAAATAGAGGAACAGTTACCTCAACCTTTTTGAATATCTCTACAATTTTTGGATCAGGTTCCAGCTGCTTCCTGGGCTTCCTTGCAAGTTGTGGAAATGGAATGGGAGTGGCATTTTCTGCAGTGTCTGCGCCTTTTAGTGCTTCCTCCTATGGTTGCACTTCTTCTTCTTCAGCCACGTCCTGTATGTCCTCTTCTTCTTCAACATCTTCTATTTCCACTACCTCTTCAGCTGAGGCATGTTCTGGTGGGTTTGGCTCCTCCTGGTTCCTCTCCTGCAGTGTGGTTCCAGACCTCAGGGTGATGGCATTAATACCATCCTTGGGATTGGGTAATGGTTGAGAGGGAATCCCACTGGAGCTTAAAGGTTGATTATTGGAGTTATTCATTGATCCTATATGGGAGACAAGAGCCTGCAAAATAGCGGTGAGACCATTCAGAGTGGCATTAATGTTGTTTTCCATGGTCTGCTATCTCCGATCAATAGATTATAGTAAGTCATCATCGGCAGATACAGAAGGATGGGTAAATTGAGAGGTCTGCTGTTGGGTATTCTGTGGTCCTTGGGATTGCCTTAGGTGAGGTGCTCTGTAAGGCTGATTCTGATTCTGCTGCCTGTTATTGTTGTTATTCCATCTCTGATTTCCCTGATTATCTCTGCCTCCTCTGTTGTTGTTGTCCCTCCAATTCTGGTTAGAATTGTCTTGCCATCCGTGGTTGTAATTGCCACCTTGATTGTACCCTTGGTTGGGGCGGTCATAGATGTTATGTGTGTCTGCCACGGTGTTGTCTTCCTGCTGGAGCTGCGAACATTCATCAGTATAGTGGCTATAATCAGCGCAGATTCCGCAAACTCTTTGTGGGACTAACTGTTGGTTTTGCTGTGCTGGAGAGGGTTGAGCTTGCTGAACTTGTTGTTGGTTCAATTGCATCTGCTTCAGCAAGTTGGTCATTTCACAGATACACTGAGTTAGAGCAGTAGTCTCTCTGCTAGAGGATACTTCTTCAACGGATTTTGAACGGCCTTGTTTCTTCCTGTGATTCCTAGTAGATTCAGCTAAGTCACTAATCAATTGCCATGCCTTATCAGTGGTCTTGTACTTTTTCATAGACCCATTACTAGCACTTTCCAATGTGGTCTTATCTTGGGGCCTCATTCCCTGTGTGACATAACCGAGTAATACTATCTTGTCAATCATATCGTAGGGGCAAGCTTCCAGAAGATTATTGAAGCGCTCCCAGTACTCATAAAGTGTTTCAGAATCATCCTGAATAATCATGGAAATATCTTTCCTCAGTTTATCAGTAACTTCAGCTGGAAAGAACTTTTCCATGAATTCTCTTCTCAGTGTATCCCAGTTGGATACAATTGCTGCTGGTTGAGTGTAATACCACTCTCTTGCCTTCCCCTCAAGAGAAAACGGGAAAGCTTTCAGCAAAATTGAAGTTTCATCTGCACCATCACGCTTAACAGTAGAACAAGTTGCCTGAAAATCTCTCAGGTGCTTGATAGGCTCTTGAGCAGGTAAGCCATGAAACTTGGGCATCAAATTGAGCAGTACGGTCTTTATTTCAAAGTCTGTAGCTACCGTTGGGTGATGCGCTTGAAATAGTTGCATTGTAAAATCAGAGGCTCCAGCCTCCTGGATAGTAACTCTCCTGGCTGCTGCCATGTTACCTGCGCGTGAAACAACCAAATCAGTAGAACGGGGGCTGGTTTCTTTCTCAAGTGACATTTCAGATCCGCCCTCAGAGAGGACTAACCGACGCCGAGCTTGCCTTATTCATGAAATAGTTCTTTCAATCTCAGGATCGAATATTAGCAAGCTTGGGTCAGGAAGCGAACGTGTCATCTAACGAAAGAAACAAGCAGCTCATAGTAGCAAAATAAAATAAAATACAAATAAATAAATTCCAATTAATAACTTTAGCACTCTATTGCAACTCCCCGGCAACGGTGCCAAAAATTGATGCGGGCGGAAATTGGCGAGTTAAGAATGATTATAAAATATGCGTTGCAAGTAAAGTTCTCAACCAACCAGAAATCCGCTCATCAATTTAGAAGGGTGTCACAGAAATTAAAATCAAAATACTGGGAGTATGAGTCCCAGGTCGTCTCCCAACGAGTTGCAGAAAGGTGTGCTATTTTATTAATCAGATGTTTTCAAAAAGGTTTGAGTTGAATGGCAGAAAATTAAATTAGAGAATTTATATAAATCTAAATAAAAGCCTTGACTGGGAGTTGATTAGCTGGAAGCCCTATTCTTGTTGCAGTACTCTCAAGATTAATTGATAATTGGGGGTTATTCTGTTTAATTGTCCCTCACTAAGTAAGGGAAAGTTAAACAAGTTGGAATGCTATCTCTATCCACAAGTCCCAATCCGCTCTTGGGAGGATTGGTGTTAGTGACTAGAGAGCAATCCAACAATAAACCCAACTACAATCTTTCTCTTGAGCATCCCAACTTCAAGGGTTTCTTTCAATCAACTCCCCATCAAGTTAGGGAACTACTCGCTCATTGTAAATGAAGAATTCATAACATAAGAAAGGGAATTAAAGAAAGACATATAAATAATGATCAAAGGATTAATTAAAAATAAAAGTAATTTTTGTATTGATAAATGCTAAAATAATCCAATGGTAAAATTAAGTAAATTAAGGAACATGGAAGAGTAAGAGACAAGTAAAGAGAACGAACTAGAATGTCGAAGTCTTGATGAGGCAATAACTCTTCTCAATATCCCATTGCAAAAACAATGAAAAATAACGAATCCTAAAAACCATGAATGTGTAGAGAGAAAAACGTAGAGGAGAGGGAAACTAGATCTAAAAACTAAAACTATGCGGAATGAATGTTGTTGTTGGTTTCTGCATGTTCTCTGGCTTTAGTCTGCTTTTCTGGGCCGAAAACTGGGTCAAAATAAGGCCCAAAATCGCCCCCAGCGATTCTGCAGATTATGCAGATCGCGCATGTCACGAGGTCGCGTCATCCATACGGCCGCGTCGCTTGTTCTATTCCATACCGCGCGGTCGCGTCATCCATGCGGCCGCGTCGCTGCGATTTCCTTTCTTTCACGCGGTCGCGTGATCCATGCGGCCGCGTCGCTTCTCGCTGGTCATCTCCTCAATTTCTTGTGTTCTTTCTATTTTTGCAAGCTTCCTTTCCAATCTCCAACTCATTCATGCCCTATAAAGCCTGAAACACTTAACACACAGATCACGGCATCGAATGGAATAAAGGAGAAATAGAATATATAATTAAAAGTCTCTAGGAAGCAAGTTTTCAATCATGCAATAACTTTAGGAAGGAATTATAAATGCATGCTTATTTAATGAATAAGTGGGTAAAGATCATGATAAAACCACAGAATTAAACACAATATAAACCATAAAATAGTGGTTTATCAGTCTTCTTACAAGTTTACTTGTCTTTTATTGTATGATTTAGATTAGTGGAATTTGATTTATTTGTCTTGGAGAATTTATTTACTTTTGACCAAGTAGGTAGAAACATTTTTGCATTTGGTTGCATTCATATAGATAGGTTGCATTTCATATTAATCTACCATTCCTCTTCATCTTTATAGCTTCTCTTGAGCTTAGCATGAGGACATGCTAATGTTTAAGTGTGGGGAGGTTGATAAACCACTATTTCATGGTTTATCTTGTGCTCAATTGAGTGGTTTTTATCAACTCTTTACCCACTTATTCATACTATTTGGATGGTTTTACATTTGCCTTCCTAATTATGTGCTTTGATTGAAAACATGCTTCTTTGGCCTTAAGTTCCCTATGTTTAATCTTCTCTTATTACCATTAGATGCCTTGATATGTGTGTTAAGTGATTTCAGAGATTACAGGGCAGGAATGGCTCAGAGGATGGAAAGGAAGCATGCAAAAAGTGGAAGGAATACAAGAAGTTGGAGAAACTGCTAAGCTGTCCAGCCTGACCTCTTCGCACTCAAACGGCTATAACTTTAGCTACAGAGGTCCAAACGATGCGGTTCTAGTTGCGTTAGAAAGCTAACGTCCGGGGCTTCGATTTCATATATAATATGCCATAGTTGCCCTGATGCTAGGCAACGCGAACGCGTGCTCCATGTGGACGCGTCACAGTTCCGAAAATCAGCATGGCAGATTTCTTCTCCAGTGATTTCTGGGCTGTTTTCGACCCAGTTTGCGGCCCAGAAAACACAAATTAGAGGCTATAAAGTGGGAGAATCCATTCATTCATAAGAATAAGCTTTCATATTCACAATTTTAGGATTAGATGTAGTTTTTAGAGGGAGAGGTTCTCTCCTCTCTCTTAGGATTTAGAATTAAGATTCATTTCACTTTATGAATATTTCATCTTCTGCAATCATAGGTTCAATGTTCCTTTTTATTTATTTTTCCAATTAAATTTATGAACTTTTCCATGTTATGATTTTAATATTTTGTTTAATATAATTGAGGTATTTCAGAATTATGATTGCTTTCTTTTATTTATATAAATAATTTAGATTTTTCCCTTTTGGCTTTGGTTGAGTCATTCAAGACACTTGAGTTATCAAACTCATTGTTGATTGAAAATTGGAATTCTTCAAGAATTAATTCGAGTTCCAATAACTCTAACTTTTCCCAAGGAAAAACTAGGACCTGAGGAATAAAAATTAATTCATCCACTTAACTTACCTTCATAGTTAGAGGTTAACAAAGTGGGAGAAAAATCCAATTCTCATTACAATTGATAAGGATAACCATGATAGGACTTTCAGTTTTCGTACCTTGCCAAGAGTCTATTTTATAGTTATTTATTTATTTTATTATTCTTATCATTCAACATACTGCTTCCTTACTTTCAAAATCCCAATTTACAAACTCATAACCAATAATAAGAACATACCTCCCTGCAATTCCTTGAGAAGACGACCCAAGGTTTAAATACTTCGGTTATCAATTTATTTAGGGGTTTGTTACTTGTGACAACCAAAACATTTGTAAGAAAGGTTGATTGCTTGGTTTAGTAACTATACTTGCAACGAGAGTTTACTATAACTTCTAAACCATCAATCTTCAGTTCTTTCAGTTCTCATGCTCAAAATCAAGCCCAAAAGTCTTAAAATGGTGTTATAGAAGCTTATAATCTTGTTGGGAAGGTGAATTAATTGAAAACAAAGTTAAAATTTGAGAAACAGGGCGTGTGCGTGCGCACGCCCAGAAGAAGTTTTAAAAAGTGTGCGTATGCATAGAGGTGTGCGTACGCACAGGTACCAAAATTCATAATGTCTGTTCGCGTGCACAACCTGTGCTAGCGCCCTCAATAGACTAGCCTTCCCAACGTGTGCGTGCGCACAGTGCTGTGTGTACGCACAGGTTGCAAATCCTCATTGGTATGTGTGCGCACAAAAATTCTAGTTTATATGCCACAAAAATCCTAATTACCCAAATATAAGAGGATTATATGTCACGTATCCCATTAAGTCCAGATAATTAGAAATTTAGAGAATTTGTTTTCAAGCTGTTGTTCAAGTAAAGAGCTTTTCCAAGTTATACAAGAACTCAATTTGAACCAAGGTCATACTTCTGTTCCACCCAGATTCATAAAATAAAGAACGAAAACAATTCATGAATCATAAATCAGTACATGAATTAAAATAGAAAAGTAATAGTATCAATCCATAGAATAGTCAGAGCTCCTAACCTTAACAATGGAGGTTTAGTTGCTCATGATGTAGAGAGAAAAACTAGGATTCATAAAACTGTAACGTGCAGAATGAGGTAAGAGAGAAGAGAAAAAACCGAAGGGCTGATTCTTTTCCCTTTTATATCTAATCCTAATTAATGAAAATTATATTTTCTAAAACTAAAATAATATATTTTCCTATTTATGAATAAAATAAAATTTCAATCAAAATAAATCTGGCTTCATTCGTAGCTTTTCTTGAATGCTTGGGGACCACTTGGATGTTAGGATCCACGCTGAACTTGAAAAATCTCAAGTTCAGCGTGGGATAAGCAGAGGCGTCCTTATTGAGTTCCATTGAGTCCACGCTGAACTTAGAAATTTCCAAGTTAAGCGTGGAGGAGGCAGTGACAATTCCACGCTTTTCCTTTGAAGCCACGCTGAACTTGGAAAATTCTAAGTTCAGCGTGGGATAGTACATGGTTCTCCTTTAGTGCGTGGATTCCACGCTGAACTTGGAAAATCCCAAGTTCAGCGTGGACAAGGCCGAATTGACTGGATGGAAGGTTAGTGCTCCATGTTGAACTTGGAAAATTCCAAGTTCAGCGTGGAGTAGACAGCATCAATTCTTCATTTTCACCATTCTCTAGCCTTGGCTTAAGCTTTGCGAAATTCGTCCAAAATGCTACCTGAAATAAACATAATTGCACACGACTCAAAGTAGCATTCAAAGTGGCTAAAGTATATTAAATCTTGATTAAACTTAGCAATTAAAGTGCAAATTCACTAGGAAAAGACAGAGTAGATGCTCACACATCACAACACCAAACTTGAATTGTTGCTTGTCCTCAAGCAACCAAAATTAGTACATGATTAAGATGTGAATTTGCATGAGAAGTGGGAGTTTAGTTATGCTCAAGTCTATTCTTAAAATGGGGTTTATTCATTGTAACTCTAAGCAGTTTTGGCATCTCACTTTCCTTTGAATTAGAGGAATGTCAGTGTCATTCGGAATTAGAATTTGGATCATATTATGAATTCTCTGGTCTTTATATTCTAGTTTAATCCTTGAACACAGCAAATTTACTTAAATTTTCTTTTCTTTGGTGCTTTGCACCTTAAGCCTAGCCGTGACTTTAAATGTTCTGTCTCAAGGGTTAATTGACACAAGAACACCACAAGCACTTAACTGGGGAACTCTCTTCAAGTTCTAATTTTTTTTCAGTTACTCCCAGACAGTGGTGCTCAAAGCCTTTGGCATACTCTGCTAAATGCATTTGGTCTCGACTCTAAATTTTCTGTCTAAAGGGTTACTTGACACAAGAACACCTCAAGGATATGACTTGGGAAACAACTCTTTGAGCTTTTAATCATGTCTGACCTCCTTAGTCATTGATGGTCAGAGCCTTGAACCTTGCTTTTATTTTTCTTTTGCTCTTTCTTTTGCTTCAAGGATTAAGCTTTCACTAATTTTAGAGAAGTCATAATAGTTCTCTAAATTCTTGTTCCTTATACATCAACATCCCTTGATTCAAATTCAAATATGCACTGTTCATGTCACTCATCCAAAATCACAAATAACACCACCACATTTAAGTAAATAAGACTAATCTTAAATATAAACTCACTCTTTTCATGCATTACATCACTTTTTTTTCAAGCTCAATGAACAATACATAAGACACCCTTTTTCAGTATAAAAAAAATCAAATAACAAAATAAATAGCAAATTAACTAGAACCTAGGAATTGAAATAAGAACTGATCATGCAATAGCAAAATAAACAGAAAATAGGAACCTAATCATAAAAGAATAGCAAAATAATAATGAAGATGAAAGGGAACTGAGCCACCTCAATCTCCCCGATGGGGATCTCTCTCCTCGGGCTGAACTCCGTAAGGTCCTCTCAGACAGCTGTAATCCTACCTCAGCTGTTGAATCTCCTGCTGCTGAGCACGCTGATCCGCTCTAATCTCATCGAGGGATGTATAGAGATGCTTCCATTGGCTATTCTATGTAGCTCTCATCTCATCAACAGACGCCATGTACTGCTCCCAGTGACTGTCATTGGCCACCCTCATCTGCTCCATGGATGCTGCAAGCTGCTACCAATACTCCTGTGGTGGATTATATTGTCCCTGAGGTAGTGGCTACTCTTTTTTATCTCCTTTTTCAGCTCCTTCTTCAGCTTGTTCTCTGGGGAGCCTCCGATGTTCCCTTGTCTGTTCTAGCTGCATCTTTGTGATGGGCTTCTCGCTCGGGATAGGGAAGTCATTCTTTATCTTCACACTAGCAGTGTCACAGAGAAGGAAGATGAGATGTGGGAAGCCCAATCTAACATTATCCTTGGAGTTGGTGGCGACGTGGTAAATCTGATCAGCAATAACATTCGCCACCTCCACTGGCTCTCCCTGCAGAATACAATGAATCATGATGGCCCGTTCCACAGAACACTCGAACCAGTTTCTCGTGCGCATGATGGACCTGTGAATAGAATGGTGTCATCCTCTAGCCAGAGGTGTCAGGTCACCGACTCTGATGTGGCCCGCTCTTCCTTCTGCTCCCAGTCTTCACTGGATACCTGGAATGCAAATGTCTGCGACTACTTGCTCTAGTCGCTAATCTCTCTCCACCCTCTCACTGTAAGACTCAGGTGAGGGCATAGTCTGTGGTATCTGAAGGATCTGTCTGATTGCTTCTGGCATGAAGTCAATGACTCTTTCCCTTATAAAAGTTCTATGGTCCCTTGCATTAACTCCAGACACATCCTTGTAGGTAATCCACAGGTTTCCGTAAAATTCTTTAACCATCAACTGTCCTGCCTGTGGGTGTGGATTGCACAAAAGTTGCCATCCTCTTCTCTGAATCTCACATGAAATTTCCAGGAACTCATCTGTTTGGAGCTTAAATGGTACCTCCGGTAGAACCGGCCTCTTACCAGTGATCTCATAGAAGTGCTCTTCATGCAACTTAGAGCGGAAGCGGCATGAATCATGTGAACCGGTGGCCGATTCCTTTCCTTTTTGCTTCTTGGAAGGCTGGGTGATCTTTGGTGCCATAGAAATAAACCAAGGAAAACAGTGGAGCAGCAACACCAAACTTAAAATCATTGCTCGTCCTCGAGAAAAATAAAGAAATACAAAGGGGGAGAAGAAAGAGATGCAGAAATTGAAATAACAAAAAATAAAAACTAATTCTAAAATTTATTTTTCAGTTCTTTTTCTGTTTTTTTTTTTTTTTTTTTTTGGAAACAAATAAAGTGAAAAACAAAAGAAATAGGGAGAAAGGTGGGCAGAGGGGGGTTACGGCTGGGTTGGGGTAGAAGGGCTGTTGGGGTTTAAGAGGGAGGGGACGGTTGTTGTGTTTCCTGGGTTGAAGAAAGGAGCGATATGGGTATTTGGTTTGTGGTGTGGGTGGTGAATGGTGGTTAAAGATCATAGGTATAGATGGAGACAGAGGGTTAAGTGAGAGTAGTGAATGAGAAGGGAGAAAGTAGTGTTGTGTTGTGGGTTTAAGTGAGGAAGAGAAGGTACGTTATATAGGAATGGAGAAATGGTGAATGGATTGAATTGAATTTGGAAGGTAGGATTAATTAATTGGGGTCAAAGGGGGGGGGTCACGGTTCAGGTAGTTTGGGGAAAGAAAGAGGGAAGGGTTGCAGGAGTGGGGGTTCACGGGTTTGTCTTGAAGGATGGAAAGAATATGTTGGGAAGGGGATATGGGGATTTGAAGGAGGGGTGCAGGGGTACGGGCAAGAGGGGAAGAGAATCAGGAGCATGGGATTTAGTGAAAGGCTATAGGGAATGGGGGTAGCTGGAAAAGGGGAGGAATCAATCAGAGGTGGCATGAGATTTGGTGTGATTTGGTGGGATTGTGAATGAATATACACCAAATTCACTATGCCCACGCTGAACTTGAAAGGGAGCAAGTTCAGCGCTGCAGGTTCCACGTGTACGCCTCCATTCCACGCTGAACTTGGTACAGCTCAAGTTCAGCGTGGGTTCACACGTTTTTTTTTTAATTTTCCACTCAGTCCCTTTTTTTTCTTTTTTCTTTTTATTTATTTTATTTTATTTTATATTTTTTGAATTTTCCACTCAGCCCTTCTTTTTTTTTAATTTTTCACGGTGAACTTGGGAGTAGCCAAGTTCAGCGTGGACCTTCCTGAAGCAACTCCCAATTGATACTCATATCACACGCTAAACTTGAGATATTCCAAGTTCAGCGTGGGTCTTCGTACCTTGCACGCTAAGTACGTCGTTCTTCACGCTGAACTTGGAATTTTCCAAGTTCAGCGTGGGTCTTCAACCAAAAACACGCCAGTTACGTCGTATGCCACGATGAACTTGGAAACTCCAAGTTCAGCGTGGATCTTGTCTCTCAAACACGCTGTTTACGTCGTATGCCATGATGAACTTGGAATTCTCCAAGTTCAGCATGGACTTGGCACAAGCACTCACCCAAGTTGCACGCACACTCCACGTTGAACTTGGAAAATTCCAAGTTCAGCTTGGAGCTGGCAGAATTGACCATCTCCAGAGTGTTCAAAAATTCTTCTAAGTGTTCGGTTCCCGTTCTAAAAAAATTTCTGCATGATCAAAACACACGTCAAACAACGGAAAATAGTAAAAACTCAATAAAATTTTAAACAAATAATATAATCAATGCAATAAAAAAAACTAAGGATACAAAATCATCGGGTTGCCTCCCGACAAGCGCTTCTTTAACGTCACTAGCTTGACGGCCAGTTCTGCTAATTCAGCAGATGAGCGGATCTCTGGCGATCAATCTCACCTCCAAGATAGTGCTTCAACCTCTGGCCATTCACTGTAAACTTCCTGTCAGAATTCTCTTCCTGTATTTCCACATGAACATATGGTGAAGCTCTGGTAACCACAAACGATCCTGACCACCAGGATTTCCACTTCCCGAGAAAGAGTTTGAGCCTTGAATTATACAGAAGCATTTTCTGACCTAGCTCAAAAACTCTAATGGAAATTTTCTTGTCATGCCATATCTTGGTTCTCTCCTTATAGAGCTTAGCATTCTCATAGGTTGAATATCTAAATTCATCAAGCTCATTCAACTGAAGCATTCTTTTAATTTCTACAGCCTCTGCATGAAGGTTCGGATACCTGATTGCCCAGTAAGCTTTATGCTCCAGCTCAACTAGCAAGTGACAGGCTTTGCTATAGACCAACTGATAGGGGACCATGCCAATAGGAGTCTTGTAGGCTCTTTGGTAAGCCCAGAGAGCATCATCAAGCTTTCTAGACCAGTCCTTTCTTAAAACATTGATGGTCGTCTCTAGAATTTGCTTGAGTTCCCTGTTGGAAACCTCAACCTATCCACTTGTCTGAGGGTGATAGGGGGTTCCGACTTTATGACGGACTCCATATCTCTGCAGGAGTGAGTCTAGCCGTCTGTTACAGAAGTGACTTCCACCATCACTAATGAGTGTCCATGGGACATCGAACCGGCTGAAAATATATCTCTGAAGAAAGCTCATTACCACTTTGGCATCATTGGTGGGCAGAGCCACAACTTCCACCCACTTGGATACATAATCAACTACCACCAGAATATACTTGTTTGAATGTGAGGGTGGAAAAGGTCCCATGAAATCAATACCCCATACATCAAAGAACTCAACCTCAAGAATCCCCTGCTATGGCATCTCATGGTTGGCAGGAAGATTCTGAGCTCTTTCACACCTATCACAGTGCTTCACAAATTCTCTTACATCTCTGAAGAGAGTTGGCCAGTAAAACCCGCTCTGAATGACTTTTGTAGCTGTCCTTTCACCACCAAAGTGGCCTCCATAGTCAGAACCATGACAGTGCCAAAGAATTTACTGTGTTTTTTCATCTGTAACACATCTCCGGATTATACCATCTGAACATCTTTTAAAAAGGTACGGCTCCTCCCAAATGTAGTCAATAGCTTCTTTACTTGTTGCCTACTGTACTCCTTTAGAATAAAATTCATGGCCTTGTAGTTGCAATGTCCGCGAACCATGGAGCCTACTGGATGAGGAACAATTGTTCATCTGAAAATGTCTCAGTCATAGCTGTGGGTGGTTGTACTCCTTTTTCAGGCTCTATTTTGGAAAGATGGTCAGTTACTTGATTTTCTGACCCTTTTCTGTCCTTTATCTCAATGTCAAACTCCTAGAGGAGCAACACCCATCTGATTAATCTTGGTTTAGAGTCCTGTTTGGTTAGAAGGTACTTCAAAGCAGCATGATCAGTATAAACAATAACCTTAGAACCAATTAAATAGGACCTAAACTTATCAACAACATACACAATAGCTAATAATTCTTTCTCTGTAGTTGTGTAATTCTTTTGAGCATCATTTAACACACGGCTAGCATAGTAAATGACATGTACAAGCTTGCCATGCCTATGTCCTAAAACAGCTCCTATAGGAAAATCACTAGCATCACACATCAATTCAAATGGTAAGTCCCAGTCAGGGGGAGCTATAATAGGAGCAGAGGTAAGATTTGCTTTCAGAGTTTCAAAAGCATGTAGGCATTCAGCATCAAACACAAAAGGAACATCAACAACCAATAGGTTGCTTAGTGGCTTAGCAATTTTTGAAAAATCCTTTATAAATCTTCTATAAAATCCTGCATGACCCAAGAAACTCCTGACTGCCTTAACATTAGCTGGTGGTGGTAATTTTTCAATTACTCTACCTTTACTCTATCAACCTCAATCCTCTTACTTGAAATCCGATGTCCAAGGACAATACCTTCTGTAACCATAAAATTAAAATTTTCCCAATTTAAAACAACATTTGATTCTTGACACTATTTTAAGACCAGAGATAAATGCTTAAGACATGATTTAAAAGAATTACCAAAAACAGAAAAGTCATCTATAAATACCTCAATAAACTTTTCAACCATATCAAAAAAAAATTGAAAGCATACACCTTTCAAAAATTGCTGGAGCATTACAAAGTCCAAATTGCATACTCCTATAAGCAAATACTCCAAAAGGGCATGTGAATACTGTCTTCTCTTGATCTTGAGGGTCCACTATAATTTGATTATATCTAGAATATCCATTTAGAAAACAATAAAAAGCATG